>NW_019385801.1:122467-151686 GCF_000671375.1 Centruroides sculpturatus
CGTTTCATATTATTTTTTTTTTTTTTTAATACTCTTTCCTCCCTGTGGGCACTAAGAGGGCGTCAAATAGCAGGTCCATTATGGGTTCGGCCAAGTCCACAATGGGGTGACCGGGTGGTGAAGGATGGGGCCCGACATATCCGAACGGACCACCCCCCCGAAAAATCCTGGGGATGATACATTTAAAGCAGTGATGAGCCATCTTTTCTGACTTCGGGCTGCCGGGAAACTTCACAGACTTCCAGTGGGTCGTACACATTTTCCTTACGGAGTTGCAGGCTCTAGCCTGACGAATACCAACATACTTCATAATTGGAATGCACTAGGTCAGGGGTGGCCAACAGTTTTTGCCTCCGGGCCGAATTGGAAAGAAAAATTTTTTCATGAGCCGAACCAGAGGCTGCCCTAGGAAGATTTTGAGGTGGTGCCAGATATTGTGGTGTCACCCCGTACAGACTGAATTATAGATAGAGATTACAGATACATTTTTCACATTATCATGCTTTATCAACGTTCTACACTGTGCGAGATTTGTAATGGAGAGTTAACTCTAAACGCATGGTGAGTTGTTGACTTTTTTTTTAGACGTCAAAATTTTTCACCGAGCTATTCGGACTTCAGTAGCTAATATTGAAAGATTAATCGCGGGCCACATAAATTTATTAGACGGGCATTCTGTTGGCCATGCCTGCACTAGATACAGTACTAAACATATTTTAATGATATGCAAACTAGTAATATGTATAAAGTTAATATAAAAGTGTGATATGTAGTAATATGTAGTTTATTGTGTAGTATAAGTAGTAATATGTAGTTTATTCTAATGTTTTCACTAGTCAAATTTAATTTCAATGTTCTTCGGAGATCAGCTTTGTTGGGGTTGCATAAAGACGCGAGACAGAAAACAGGAAAATAAAATTACGTTTTCAAAGCCTAAGGATCGCACATTAAGATCTCGCGACCCTCTGTTCTCACGACTGATTTAAACTATTTTGAACTTTTCATTTAATCTGAGAAAATATACCAAGTAGCTGTTATACGGTATTTATAATACTGTTGCAATATTTAAAGTTTATTTCATATTCCATATACCCTAATTGGTTAAGATGAAAATGAACTTATTTTGACAAGGACGTAAAGACAGGGATTTTGGGATTTGACCCCTGGGAAGAATTTTAAAAAAACGTTATACTTATTAGGTACTGACTATTAAAATAGACTTATATGAACAAATTTGTCTGCCACTAATACCACTAAAAAATTAATGTAGACAATGTCTTAATCCTGTTCCTCAGCATTGGGAACAATAATGTATTTTTCACGATATCCTTCCCTCTCAAGGAACACCTAATTAATGGACGGTCCCATTTCTGACTTCTACAAAACAGTTTAGTAATACACTTGGTAACATTTGAAATCAATCAGAAACTATTACATAAATGATATCAATGATAGCATGTATGAAATAATTTTTGGACAGTTTAAAATGACACACTATATCATTTGTAGTCATTTCATCTGTTGCTATCAAGTGATATCACGCTCTGTCATTTGGCCACTTGAAACTGTCCAAAATCTTTTCAATTGATATCCTGCAAGATTGATAAAATGGTACTTTTAGTAGAGATCTTTGAACTTTACTTCTAGAATGTACATAATTTAGATTTTACTGTATTAGTTTATAATACTGTAAATACAAGAATTTTTCTTGGTGGACATTTTTCGGTATAAGCAATTTTCCTGATGAGCATACATGACAATGGGTAGGTTTTTCATGTTTTTTTTTGTTTGTTTGTTTTCTTCTGGTTAGGGTTCTTTTTATTGGCCAGCTCTGTATCGCTTAATTAAAATTTCGTATTTCAATTTATGGCATTCACTTTATAAGAAACAATATAGCTCTCTTTAGAACAGTTCTCTTAGCGATGGTTTTCCAGGTGTAAATTAGATTAGAAAAGCGGGGGTCTACCATATGTACTGTACTGTATTTGGTTTTAAATTTATGCTAATCCTTCCGAGTATATACTATTTGGTCTATCACAAAAAAAATTTATTCTTTTCAATTTTTACAAGAATTTTAAGTAAATTTAATACGTATATTAAAAAAGTGCTTAAATAAACATTTTCGCTCATCCGCTAAAGAAAGTTGTTATAAAACTGTTAAATTCATTATAGGCCTATGGATATATGAGAATATGCTTTAAAAAATTTTAAATTATTGCAATGAAATATTCAGGTAAATTTTATACATTTTTAAAATATTACGAAGTGAAGTAAATTAACCATAAATCAGTTTCAAAAATATTATTAAATTTTAATTTTTTTAAATTTTTATAAAAAGACAAATTAAGTTTTAAAAATTGACATCTATCACGATTCAAACATTTAAATAATTTTATATAATATTTTATTTATAATATTGCAAAAAGTAATGTTTATAACTCAACATATTAGTGTCATTTAGATGATTAAATTAATTTTAAAAAATCGCGTGGAGATTGAAAACGAGATTACGAAATCGCGTTTGTTATCGTCTGCAGAAGTAAGAATTTGAATAATGTCGAGAAGAAACAAGGAAGCCAACAAAGCTAAACAGATGAAATTAGAAGAAAATAACTCGGATGGAAGCGAAGAAGAATGTCCCGTGAATGAATCCACTCCGAATAAAAAGAAAAGAGCATGTTTAGGCGGAGACGATTCTATAATTCAGAAGAATTTCAGTCAGGAAATGACTAAACTTTTGGAAAGTTTCAACTCCGATGTTAGTAAATGTCTCATGGCCAAACGAAAACGTCTCGAACAATATACTCAGGTTAATATAACAAAATTTCAATTATTAAAATTCTAGATTTGTTTAATATAGCTAAATGAACTTTAATTTCCCACTAAATTTTGTATGCTACAAACATTTATAATTTGAAATGACAAGAAAATAATGATGTTGATTATTCGAATACAGGATTCGATACGTGCTACCACTCGACGTGTTTTGGAAGCCACAAAAATACAAACCTGTGAAAGGAAAAAGTTACTTGACGAGTTTCGTAAACAGTTGAGTGCATTTATTCAACAAGCTGAAACTGAATTAGATAAGGCTAAAGAATCTGAGGACAAACTTCAGGTATTCCTTTTTTTTTTTAATTTTTAACAATAACATCATTTTTTTTAAAATTAAATTTATTTTTATTCCACCAGAAATTGATTCAACAGCAACAGAGATTTCAGTTGCAAGTCAGAGGATCGCAAAGCAAACGGTTAAAAACTTTGAAACTTTTAGGAGAAGAATTCTTTAAAGTAAGTTACGTTATTTCTTTGGATTATTCTCGTGGATAACTTGATTTAAACTTTAATATAAATTCCGCGTAAACTGATAAATACAATTGCTGGAAGTATATTTACGCTGGAGAAGGATGAATAGTTTTATTTGAATCTCACATGTAATGCCATTGTTTATCACTCTATGCAAGTGATATTCGATTGAACCCATTTTCTCCTTATTCGTATCTTTTTCAGCGGCAAAATACTTTGAGTAGTTATTGATTGTCTTTTTTTTTTATCATTGAAGTAGTGTTAACAATAATTTCATGTAGGTTAAATTTTATTTTAAATACTGAAAATCAAATTGATAAATTTATAGACTGTGTTTTTTTTTATAAATTAATAGGATAATGTGTATAAATATATTTAAGTACATATTGAAATGTATANAGTTAGAAAACAAATGACTTTTAAGTTTAACAAATTTAGATTTTTACAGCTATGGTGAGAAATGTTTAAAATTTACAACAACCCTGTCACGTCCTTTGAGGTATACTGGTGATGTGACAAAAGAGGCATTTGACATTAACCGGTATCGGCACCCCTTGGAATTTGGCATGCATGCACTCACTGCACAAACCTACCAAGACTGTCTCTGATTCCATCCATGAGCCACTGGTAGGGAGCAATTTTAACTAGGTGGATTGTTTTAATATTTAAAAAGTGTGGGTAGCCAGACTAGAGGTGATACTTCCTCTAGGTCGGCAACGGTTTAATAAAAACCGCCCACTTGTCAGGGAATGACTGGCTTGAGGTTACTATCCCGTAAAGACAGGACACACTTTATCAGGACGGTCAAGGAGGTGGATGGATCGTCGGTAAGGCATTGGCAATACTTGAATATATGACTCCAAGTAAGCAACAAAAACAAAATTTTAATAATCCATTTAAACTAAGTACATACAGGAACATTAGGTTCAACTATGTTAGTTATACCTTTCGTGATGTACCGAGAGAGAGTTTCATGCTTAGCGATCATATCTCTGAGCGAGTTTGATTTTGTATTTGGTGAGAATTTTCTTTTCTATTTCAGTAAGGTGCGGCGATTGTTGGGTCTTCGGGTTGGATTCCGTCGGCTATATTGATGTCGATCTGGGTTAGCTCGAACGGGAGTTGATCGATGCGCAGTTGGTTGAGCAATTCCTCCAACCCCGATTTCGGATAGTACCCCCCTATATATATTAGGGGTCAAATGATTTCAGTTACCAATCGCACCTTTCAGTGATGACTTTTTTGTGACTCAGATTGAGAATCCGGTGAGAAAGGAAGTAACTTCCGTCAAAAGAAGGATGAGCATCCGTTCAAAGATTCTGATATGATCTGGTACGGGGGGTTTACAAGAAAATTTGATGTGGCTGGGCCTGCTATTCGGACCCTCACAAAAGTAAAGACTATTTTATGTATGTTTCTTCACAAAACAATATATTTATTTATAATTTTCTTTAAAAGTATATTCATACAATTGAATATTTTGTACCAGGTATGTATAATTGTATATCCGTCACACGTTTTATTTTAACAAGTAAGTTTTTATAATTTTATTTTTAATTTTAGCCCTTATGTTATGGCTAGTGATTTAGAATGTAATTGCGATACTGAAAATTTATTTTTAAAAAGTTTTGGCTCAAGACCATATAATGAAAAAGAAAACATTATTAAAAGAGAAAGACTAATGCCTAAATTAAATATAAATACGTCAACAAAAAAATTTGTTCGACATTTTCACGATAAAATTTATGAAGACATAAAATGGCTTTGTGGATGCATAAAAATGCAAAAATTGTTCTGTTGGCCTTGCCTACTATTTTCAAATAAAATTAGTGTGTGGAATAAGAATGGCTTTGACAATTTAAATAATTTGAGTAAAGCTGGCAAAAAACATGAAAATCGTAAATCTCACATCGATTCTTTCGTAAAATTGAAGCAATTTGGAAATCAAAATGGAATAGAATTTAAATTAGTATACAACATAAAATAAATATTGAAAATTATAACAAGATAGTTATGGCTAATAGATATATTCTATTTTAATTAGTAGATGTTATCAAAGCAAGAATTATCATTTAGAGGACATAGAGAATCTATTAAATCTAATATAACAGAATTAATTATATTGAACTTGCTTATTTATTAAGTGCATTAGATAATCTATTAATTAAAAATACATTTAGAGAAGTCTACAGTTTTTACTGGCTTATCGAACAAACGAATACAAATGGGACCCTAGACCAGGGATGGCCAACAGTTTTTGCCCCCAGGCTGGATTGGAAAGAAAACTTTTTCCACAGGCCGAACCAGAGGTTGCCCTAGGAAGATTTTGAGGTGGTGCGAGATCTCATTGTGGTGTCACCCCGTAGAGACTGAATTGTAGAGAGAGATTACAGACACATTTTTCACATTATCATGCTTTATCAACATTCTATGCTGTGCAAGATTTGTAATGGAGAGTTAACTCTAAACACATGGTGAGTTGTTGTTGACTTTTTTTTAAGTGTCAGAATTTTTCATCGAGCTATTTGAAAGATTGATCGTGAGCCACATAAATTCATTAAACGGACCGGATCTGGCCTGTGGGCCGTATGTTGGCCATGCCTGCCCTAGACCATCACTGACTGATTGCCCCTGGAAGTTGGCTTCTTACAGGAACACAGCTTCCCTATCATCAAATGTCATGGCACGCCACTGTTATCTACTATTAATAACTGTATTTATACAATACTTATAGCTGTTATTGGATAGCTTAAAATAAATTAGTTTAAAAAAATTATATTATTATTATTAAAATAACTATTGGTAATTAAATTAAAGTTATAAACAATTAAATTATTTTGAATATTGTAATATAAATTTCAGTACAATTTATTTAATCTCAATTAAGCATAACAATAAATTTGTATTATAAGACTTTTTTGACATTTTTCAATGGTATGTACAAAAAAGTTTATATTAAATATTACAGATATTTAAGATTTGTAATAAAATTAATTTTGTTTTTAAATTCTAAAAATCATGTCATTGACATTTATATAAATTGAGTAAATTAATTATACTGATTTCATTTGACCATAAAGCAATTTCTTAATAGATTACCTCAGTAATATAGCCTGTAGTCTGTACAAATATTTCAAAATCACGATTAGAAACTTCATGTCGATCAATATAAAAATCAGTCAATGTAACATTTCGAGCAGGTCCTTCTCCATCAGCAATAAAAACAGGTTTATTTGTCCCCATTTGAAATGTTCCACCTTTAATAAAACTCATCTCTTCAAAATTCACATTGTTTGAAGTTTGAACATCATCTAAAACATTATCTGTGTCTTTTTTTCGAGAAGGTAATGAACAACCACAATCACTTTTCTCTTCTTTAATACAATGATCATTTCCATTGCAATACCAGAATTCAAGTAAAAACAAAAAAGATATGAAAACTAATGACAGCATATTCATATTTGCAGTTACTGTTGCTATTATTATTGAGATGATATCAAACACTTGCTTAAGATATTCTCTCTCCTATAGAATAAATAAAATGAAATAAAATAAATCCAGTGCTGAGAGAGTAAACTAGAAAGAAGCAAAAGAATAAAAAAGATAAAGTTAACAATTGTCATTTTTATTGTTACTTATAAGAAATAAAATACTTTCTTTATTTTATTAGAAATCAGTCAAACATTCATAAAAAATGTGTGAATATAGGATTTTTTGAAAGGAAATTAAAACTTATAATAATAATTAAAGCAATGAAGATTGTTATCTGTGAAGTTATTTTCAGTACAAATTCCAGTAAATATAAAATATTTTAAAAATTTCCTGAGGAAGAAGTACCATAACTATTTATCATGTAACCACCTTCAAAATAATTCAAATGCAGAAGAATTTAACCATCAATATTAGAAAAATATTAACAAATTTTCTAAAATTGTTAGTGAAAGTTGTTCTCTGTTCAAATTACTATGAAAGTATCTCTATATTATAATTATACAGTGCTGTTCAAATCTTATATCATGTTAGATTTTGAAGTTTTTCTTATGTTTAAACCAATTTCAGTTAGAAAAATCTAAATTTGGCAACATTATTATAAACAAACAACAACACTAAAATCCAATACATTATAAAACTACAACCAATGCTGTGTCTTCAAGCTAGATAACAGCCTTTATCTAGCCCGAAGACATAGCATTGGTTTGTAGTTTTAACAATATTATATACCATTTTGTTTGAAATTTGAAAGGAAATTAAAACTCCACTTATTTTATTTTATGGTAATGTTTCCTTATAATTGATTTTTAATTATTTTTAGATTTTCAGAATTATTAATATTGAATTATTTATCCTTTTCTTGATGAGCAGACTTTATTTTCAGGTATGGAGTGAACGAGTCTTTTGAGACATTCAACTGAAATCATTTAATGGTCAGTTCCCTTTTGTTAGTGGGATGTTACCCCATTACATTGACATACCCAAAAGAATGTCAATGGACATTTATGCCATAAATTCTTAATACGGTTTAAATTTGGGAATTGGACAAGCCAATCCAATTGATGGATACTTTAACATAAAAGTCTTAATTGTATGTATGGTATGTAAAGTATTTAATTTGTTTAATTAATGGATACCTTCCTTCTGGAACCACCACGTAATGATTTTGACTGATGGTAGGAAACATTGTCATCCACTAAGACAAAATCTCCATCAGGAAACAAATCTTGAGCACTTAATCACACTTCCTTGTTCAGTACTTTGCAGTATTTCAGGACATTCATCATCCCTTAAATAATGTGCAGCTTTCTAATGCCATTTGCAGCCATACAAGACCATAACATTACTGATGGGTACTATATTGTAGGGACTGTGCACCTGAGTTGAATTACTTCCCAGGTACCTTCTGACACAGACAGACCCAAAATTGGCTGCAATTGAGATGGTTGAGTTGTCACTGAAAAGTACTTTTTCCCATTGCTGGAGAGATCAATGGTGATGTTTCATGCAGACTAACCTTCAGTTTTCTTAACTTCCAACAGCAATTTTTTATTTTGTTTTTTTCAGTTTAAACTCAAGTAATCTGACTTGAGAAATGTGCAGTGTACTGTATTCAGGGATGTAACTAGCTTTTCATATCATCTGTGCAAAGATTTTATTTCTGGTCCCTCCTTTTTTGGAAAAAAAATAAGCAAATACTATAGAAATGATCAGTTAATTTTTAACTTTAACAAATAAACTTTATGGAATCAGAATTCAGACATCAAAAATTTAATACACGAAAATTAAAATATAATACTGATCATTTTATAATATTCCATTTCAGGGTCTCTTCCTGGTTTTTGACAAAGTTATCCTTCAGAATTTTATCATCCATTGCTGGTGAACCTGGAGTGATGAGACCACTATTTATGAGTGATACTCTCTGTAGTTTTATGTCTCATGACTATTTTTTTAATTGTAGAATGGCTGAAACCTATAGCTAATTAATATACTGGAAGTTTTCAATAGACACTGACATATACAAAAAACATCTTCCTTACTTCCTCTAGCAACTTTTGTTCTGAATTACAAACATTTTTTATCTCTGAGGTTGAAAATGTTTGTAATTCAGATTAAAAGTTAGTAAGTAAGGTGTTTTTGTGTGTGTCAGTGTAGGCTGAAATCTATCCTATACAATATCTGTCAAGATCAGTGGTGCCCAAACTTTCAATTGGTGGGTGAAATTGTGCATACATCATAGTCCACAAATATTAATTCTTTGCCTTTATGTCCTTAATATTTCAATTTTGTTTTTATATTGTCCACATAGACCTTGTTTATAAATAAGACTTACTATATTGGTGTAGTTTTGAATTAGCAAATGGAGGAATTAACAAAAGTCAAAGAAATAAAACAAAAGTATCTTTATTTTTACAAGTGAAAATAAAGATACTTTTGTTTTATTTTTTGACTAAGACTTCCTTCCTTTGCTAATTCAAAACTATACCAGTATAATATGTCCTATTTATAAACAAGGTCTACACAGATATATGAAAACAAAAAAGGGCCACAAATATTTTGTATATTCCATATACACTAAAAATAGGCCTACTTCTACCATTTATAAGTGATCTATCAAATATGTTTACATTTGCAGGCTGGATTAACATATGCTGTGGGTTGGATTTGGCATAAGGACTAAAGTTTGGGTACCACTGGTCTAGATAATAATCATTCAAGGTGGAGACAACAATGTAATACTTTTGCTCAAACTAAAATTTGCCAAATAAATAAAGGCAAAACAAACCAATATCCAGCACAAAAATGTACAACAGCTAATGTTTTTGCCTATTTGTTTTGCCTTTAGTTATTAAGTGTAACCAGTTTTATAAGATGGTTCAAAAATTTGCCTTTCATTTTACTTAGAACCCCATACTATATTGAAAAGATTCCCAGCATTTGACTATCTCTCCCTTATATACTCTACTAAGTTCCCACCAGAGAAACATTCATACATTGTGGCCATTGTGAATTAGTGTATGATTGGTTGCTTTCTTTTGTTTCAATTATACAAACCATGTTTGTTTATGCAAACTTATTAAATAACTCAAAGGTTTTAAAAGATAATTAAATTCCATAAAAAAATATAAAATCTAAATAAAATTACAAATAAAATAATAAATAAAAGCATACTGCATTTAACTTAAAAGAATGCATTTAAAACAAAAATCTCAACATTTTTGTAACTGGTGCAAGACTTTTAAACAGCACTATTTCTTATATTTAAAATTTATAATATATTTGCTATTTAAAAATATATTTATAAATATATAGCAAATATATTTTATAATATTTCAAAATTATTTAGTCATAATTTTCTCCAAAAGAAATCTTTTAAACTTTTTAAGCAGGAAAATTGGTTTTTAAGAAAAACTAATTTACAATATTGTAATGAAATTTAACACAAAATGAATAATGACAGAATATCAGGGATGAAAATTATTAAGAATAAGAAAAATTATTAAGAAAAATGACAGAATATCAAGGATGTTATCAAATAAATTTAAATAGGAATTTAATCATAGAGCAAATAAATCTGAATGATGAAAAAGTTTATAAATTCACTTGAAAAAATTAAAAACATAAAATGTATGCACAAAACAAGATAATATTCAGAAAGCTATAATTTTCAAAATAAAAAATATAGAAAAAAAGACAATAAATTATATCAATTGAATTATTTTTGTTGTCTTGAGGCAAAGAACAATTTTAATGCCAATAGACAGTAGTTATTTCTTGTTTTAATGAAAAATATAAATGTTTAACTGATAAAAAAAAAAGATAATGAAAAATTATTAATTTAAAAATAAAAGATAAAGTGATATTGTAGATTGTTTAGTATCAAAACTTGAAACAAAATTTTGGAAAGCACAGTTTCATTTCTTCATCTTCATATTTTTTTAATCTCTACAATCATCTCAGCTGGTTTAAAAATATATTGAAAATGGAATTATTTCTATAGAATCCATTGATATTTTTTCAATCATTTTTAAATACATATTAAGTTGCAATATTACAAGAATGGTGATAAGGAAATAACCTCCAAAACATTAAGAAATAAACTTTTGGTCAAATTAAATTTATTTAAACATTTAAGTTTTGGTACTTTGTAAGTAGCAATGATATTATATAGTGATGTTGAAGTATAAATAATAAATTTAATAATTAAGTTTTTAAAAATTGTTAAAATTCAATATATAAAATTATTATTATAGCCTAATGATTTTTTGGGCTGGATTATTTCAACAGAATTGATTTCAAATTAAAAAACCAAGAACATCGCTAAGTTTTTAGAAAAATATAAATTGCTTAATGGAGTAATAAATTTGTAAAATAAGACAGTTTATGAAAAAAGCAGCTTGTTTTGATCAAAATTTTAATATTTATACAAAAGGTAACTTTTGCCTAAGCATAAGAAATTTTAATTTCAATAATTATATATACAGTTGAACCTATCTTGAACCTCATGGGAATGAGGGAAAAATTCAAGACAAACAGGTTTCTACACAGTAAATAGTAATAGGTTTGGGTGTGATTGGAGGTATAGTATTTTATTAATACAACAGCAAGTACAATAGATACCTGTATCATGTATAAAATACTTTTGACATACCTTAACATAAAGTTTGTCAATAGTTTCTGATGCCTTTTTTCAACCAATACGATCAGGGCTGTGGAGTCGGAGTTGGAGTCGGTAGATTTTTACGCGACTTCCACAGCCCTGGCAGGGCTGTTGAGTCGGAGTTGGAGTCGGAGTCGTGGAGTTTTGGTGTTTTAGCCGGAGTCGGAGTCGAATGATAAGGAAGAGTCGGAGTTGGTAGATTGTTACGCGACTCCACAGCCCTGAATACGATGCAAGCCAAACTTGTAGTCAATCAGAGAAAAGCAGCATGTTTCTCAACTACAGTTTATACCAGTGGTTCTCAACCTTTCTGAGGCCAAGGATCACCATTCATATACTTTTTATTACACGAAGCATTAGCATCAATACATTCAAAAATTGATAAGCAATTCCATGTTTACTATTCTCAGGAAACAATGAAGCAATAAACTAATAAACTTTAATATATTGAATAAAATAAAAACATGGAATTGTCTACAAATATAATAATGGGAAATTTGAATAAAAACTTCAAAATCTTTTCTTTCGTGGAACACTCGAGGTACGTTTGCAAAACACCTGTGTTACATGGAACACTGGTTAATTTATTTATGTGGTTCTTAACCACATAAACCAGGGGTCGCCAAAGTGGTCAATATAACATTATTGGGGGGTCAATTATCAAGCTTAAGCTAAGGATAAGGGGGAGCAAGGATCAAGCTTATCCATCTCACTGATTGTCAGTTACAAAAATTATTATTAACATATACAGGTATACCTCGACTTACGTCATTTCGAGTTATGTCGTTCCCAATTATACGTCATTTGTCAAAAAAGTATATGGAAAAATAAAAATCAAGTTTAAGTAATTTTATTCGACTTTACGTCTGTCCGCCACAAATATTGAAGTCATAATATCACTAGAAAAGCGTTTAAAGCACATAAAATCATATTAAAATATATAGCTACATTTACAAGTATGTACTATATTTACAGTATATGCATTCGTAAATTTAGATGACTTTTTTCTGTACTATATTAAAAACTAAAATTTATTTGTTCATAAGCTTAAAATAATCCTTATTAACCATATATTATTAAAAATGCATTAATAAATAAAATATAGAACCGGTAATGGTAATTTATGGTTTAGCCTAGTGACACGTAGATTCGGAGACAAGTAAATTCGACTTATGTCACCTCTCCAGGAACCAATTACCGACGTAAGGCGAGGTATACCTGTATACAATAAATGAAAAAAATGCAAAATTAAAAGAAATGTATTAAAATAGTAAGTGCTTTTTTTGCTTGTAACCCAAACATTTTGGTGGGGGTCAATATGAGGTTCCGAAAACTTGTAGGGGGTCAACAATCAAAAAAGTTTGGCGACCACTGACAAACAAAATAAGGCAAAAAAAAAAACAGCTTATTTAGGAATATCTTAATAGCCAGATTTGTTTTAAATCTGGCTATTAAGATAATAATTATTATTCTATTCAATAATTACTTTCTTTTTTATTAAAATTATTTCCTATACTGCTTTCTGGTATAATTACAAAAACAATTTCCAAATTATTCAGTCAAAAATTACCATATTTTCTTGATTCTAAGATGCAATTTTTTAATCCACTTTTTACTTTTTCAAAATAAAGATGCATCCTAGAATCAATGGCATTCACAGTACAAAAGAATATTCAGATCAAATAATGCATTATCCATCATTAATAGATATTTTCAGCTATACTGTTCAACAGTCACATTAGGCTAATTCAAACAAGCTTTGCTGGTAATGAGCATTTAATTTAAACTTTTTAACATTTGCAAGATCTTTAAGTCAAACACTATGATGCAGTACTTAAAATGAGTAGTTATTGTATATACAGATTGCACATTTCTATCAATGCTTTTAGCAATTTTAATTCAATGTAAGTGAAAAAATATAAGATATTTAGTCATTCTTGGAGAATTGAAAAGATTAAAAGAAATTAAGTAGGTTGAAAGTTACAATCTATATAGAAATAAATACAAATGTTATTGAAGGTAAATAATTGCACTCATCTATCATTTTAAAATGATGTTATTTGATATATCTTTATGACAAACATTAATGCTTTAATAAATAATTTAATAAAAATACTATAAGTTATTTACTAAAATATATAATAACTGTTAGTTACATGTAATGAAATAATTTATTCTCTCTCTGGGATCATCCATTAATTACATGCATTGTTGAAGAGGGTAGGAGTCATGAAAAGTACATCATTGGTGAGGAAGAAGTCAATGGTTGTCTTCATGAACTATTTTTTTAATGGGATTAGTAACAAACATATTTCTTATAAATAAAGTGAGACCAATCATCCTCCTTTAGGGAGGATAGTCCTTTTATAAGTTCTGTCCTCCCTCGAAAAGTGTCCTCCTACATGTTATCCTTTTCGATATTTGAAGACTAATCTGTAAATCTCCATATTCAATCGATGCCAAGCCAATCTGTTGTATGTGATGTGTTTGTATTTAACGTGATGATTTATCAAGACTTGATACAGTGTGGAAAGATGTGATTGTGAGACGCATGCGCTCCGCACAAAAGACTTTGAGAGAGCACGCTGCATGAAACTGGCTTTGTTTACTTCTTACTGAAATATTACATAGCATATACATATGCAGTAGATATTATTAGTGTACTATTGTTGCAATGAATAAAATGTTTCTTTTATTACGATATTTTTTCCTTCAATTTATTTGTGTCCTCCTTTTCATTGTAAAATAGTTGGTCACCTTATTATAAACATACTTTTAGTACTAGTTATGTGAATAAACCATCAGTCAGAACATATTTGCATAACTTTTTAAAGTAATTTCTTCAATGTCAGATGATTCAATGTCAGATATTATACATGTAATTAAAGGGGAAGAGATTTGCCTAAACTGCATCATTATACACAAAGGACCGCAAAGGGTTCAAAATTTGCTAAAAAACTGTACATGTAATTTATGAATAGCCCTTTCAGGAATTCCCATTGTGCAATAGTTTTTCCTCTGTTTTCATGTGATTAAGCCGTTTATACAATTTTTACATTTCTCTCTGTTCACCATATCTTCATTAAAAATTTTATTTATTTATTTTTTAAATATTTAAATTTCACATTTTATAATATTCATTTATTCCATGAGTACATTTACAGTTGTACATTTTTCCAAAAGTTATACACATAACATATAAATGGATAACAATGCAGATTATTTAAATATTGCTAAATTCCTTCCTTCATTCCTTATTTGAAATTTCCGGCCACTTCCCTTTTCCTATGACACCATATTGCTATATTTATAACTTCACTATTAATTGTTAAATTAAGAGCTCCATTTTAATAAGACTAGAGTTTATAATACACAATTAGTAAAATAGGACAAAAACATAGGAAAGGTTTAAGGGCATATCCAGGAGGCATAAACTGCTGCTGCACCCCCATCATACCAAGGGAGATGCAACAGCAGCAAAAGTAAAAAAATTAAGAAAAAATACTCCATTTACAAGCTGTAAATAATTACCAATTTTTCACATAGGATGTCATTTTTTAATAATAATAAAATTTTAATCGAATTCATATTTAATCTGCCACGTCATTCATCCTAATGGCGATTTTCACTCAACAAAATTAAATTTGAAATGGGGGAAATTCATTATAAAAGTTGCAAAGTTTTGTATAAAAAAAAAGGGTAGAAGTTTATCCTTACTTCATGGGGCCTTTACCAAAAAAGGGAGGGAACTTTCAGAAAATGGTCAAATAAACAGTCCGAATAAAGTAAGAGTACAGCATCGGAGTGTTGAAAACATCGGATACCCACCACAGCATCGGAGTGTTAAAAAATAAGTTGAAAAGAACCGTAAAAATTAAGAATCTTTCAGATTGACGAAGAGAATACATTTATAGAAGCAAAATGAAGTGAGAATGCAAACCTTATAGGACAAGCATTGTTTTGAAAACACTGTACTAAACTTCAAGTTGCCAACTTCCTAGTGAAAATGCTAAATGCGCCGATAGTGTAAAATACACATCAGCGCAAAACTTTATCTCAAGATTATAAATGTGGAATGTTCATGTATTTCTGAACGTTAGGTCGGAACGAATCATTTTTTATTCGAAAACATAAGCAAATAACAGAATTGTGATAAAATTTCAAAGAAAACAAATTAATAAACAGCACCCATCCACATTTTTTTCGTTACCAACACGAGCGTCCCCTTTCGACAATTATCTTAATTTTAATAAAATTAATTTTGAGACTATCAGTTTTATTAAATAGAAATTGGAAACAATATATGCCATCGTTTCTCAATCTTTTTAAGCCCAAGGACCATTGAAATGTCCGAAAAAATTATACGGACCCTAAGTTATGTAGGCCCAATTTTTTTAACCTATGTGGGTTTCCCCCACCCTGTGGACACTAAGAGAGTCTCTTTTCAGCAAGCCCATTATGGGATCGACCAGCCCANACAAGAAAAGTATGATGTACAGGGGCAAGCCACTACTAATTTGAGGTGGAGAGCATATATTTTAAATTAAATAAATTAAAAAAATATGATTAAAAATCACATTGACATGTGTTCAATATTGCAGTAGTATATGTCTTGAGCAGTATATAAATGATTTTAATGGTCTTAAAGCTTGTGAAAGAAAACTAAACAGAATGAGGAAAAAAATTTCTCACCACTTCATCTAAGCAATAACACCATTATCTTGTTTAAGATGTTGTGTTCTTAGGACATTAGCTATTATAAATACTTTCAATTATTGATTATTATGAATGGACTTATACCATGTTCAACAAAAATGGCTCATATGTATTAATGATCAGTGCAATGAGCAATAAAATGTATTTATTTTTAAACGTTGAAATTTTTTAAAAGAACTGACATTTTTTTTCACATATTTCTGGAGCAATTCTGTATAAATATAAAACTTAAACAAAGATATATTCTGAATGTAAGATATAAAAATACATAACTTATTGGGCTGCAATTTGAAAAAATTGTAACCTATAAATTCCCACTATCATCCATCTGTTCATCCTTAATCTCAAGAATGGAGTTAGATAGATGAAAGCCAATACCAGATATAGAAATATTAAGGGCAGGAAGCCCCGATTAATTATAGTGTATACTGTATGAACTTCCAATACAGAAGTCATGTTATTTGAATTCAAAAATTTTCCCCTGAAAATAGTTAGTTAGATGACTGGCATGACTTTATGTTAGAACAATGATGAGTCAGTCCTTTAACTTAGAATTAAACTTTATTCTAATCTAAGACTATACATGCACTTCTTCACACATCCATAACTTGGCACACAACTGAAAACAGGTCTCTTCTTTTTTTGAGCAGTCTTGCACGGGTTGCCAGTTCATAGACAATTTGCTATATCGATACGTGCTTTAGTGTCATATAATTCTTTTTCCATAACACTTTATTGCTAACAAGAAAAGTATGATGTACAGGGGCAAGCCACTACTANTGTTTTTTTTTATAAATTAATAGGATAATGTGTATAAATATATTTAAGTACATATTGAAATGTATAGACAGATAATATTTTGTGTTTCATGCTATGATTTTATGTGATTGACAAAATTTTTAATTTAGGGCATCGAGGAACTCGAAAGTAAACATATTGATCAATATTCTGCTGTCCAGGCAGATTTAAGGAAAGAAATGGCATTATTACAGAAGAAGATTTTAATGGATACCCAGCAACAAGAAATGTTGAACGTTAGAAAAAATTTACAGAGTATGTTATTGTAAATTTAAAATATTTTATTTTATAACTTTAATTATTGTTTCATTAAGTTTGCTATTATTTAATATGAAAAGTATCTGTTACTTAACTATTTTTCTTTTATTTAAAATGAATACTTTTCTGTAAAAAAGTAATTCATTAATTTGATATACTGTAATTTTAGTTATCACATCCTTTATTGTTATTACGATTTGTTTCATAATAAATTTATACAATATATTCCTATTTCTTATTATTATTAATTTGCGTAAGTTCAAATATATAAATTGCTCATAGTTCACTAAAATGTTACATTTATCATTTATATTATAGACTACCTTTTACCTAAATCTGAGTTTTAATTTTTTTTCGAAACATAAATGACATTACCTGGAAATTTCAAAAATATAAATATTTACAGAAAAATAGTTTCAATAACCCCAGTACCTCTTTGTAAACTACGTTTGTGTTACTGCCTTTCGGGGCTAAGACATTTTAAGCCTTAATCGTTTCCTTCTCCTTTCCGCGGGGGAATTTCCTAAAATCTTTTCTTAGTGTGAATTTTCATTGCGTACCTTACTAAAGCGCAGTTAAAAACAAAAAAATCGCATCTAAAATAGTACAGTAGAAGCCGTTCTTCAGGTTAAGCTGTAATCATTTCCCTCTCCCCCGCGGGGAGGAATTTCGAAAAATCCCTTCTTATTGTGCATATTTATGACGTACCCTAACAGATTACCAAATTTCACCTTTTTACATTCACCGGTTTGTTCTGGACGATGATGAATCAGTCAGTCAGGACATGTAATTTTATATGAAGTACTGTATATAGATTATAACTCTATATGTTAATTTGGAGAAGAAATAGTTTCAATTGACAAACGAAAAAAGTATTAGTAAACACTTTCGACTTTCGTATCTATTTACTAATAGTCTTATTTGAAGATTCTCTCACTTAAATATCTATCATAGAATTATTTTGATGTTTATAAAGAAATAAATCGATAGCATTTCTTTAGAAGTACTGTAATTTAATTGACGTTTTTCATCGATGCAATGAGATTATAGATGTCGTGACCGATTCATGTGACGTTTCTTCATTTGAACAGATACAGGAACGGTTAACGAACATAATCCGTTCCAAGACTTTGTTCGCTATTCGAATTGTTCGTTAACCGATTTGCCTTAGGTTTTTATGGGAATTTGATTAATTCGTTTTGGAGACCCCCAAAAATAAAATATATATACTTTCTTACTACTGTGAGAGGTCGGACTTCGGAAAAAACCCCACAATTTTATTCGGGAATTTTTTGAAAGAAAATTTCATTTTTCGTTTTGAAACGGAAATTTATTTACATCCCAGAGAAAAAAAAAAACCTTTTCCATTTTATTACCGGAGGATGAGTGCAATTCTCTTCCCGGAGTCGTTTCCTTTCCCAGGTAACTCAGAATGTGTCACTGGGAACTTCAACAAAAAATTCACTATTGGTGGAAAACGACAACGTGACTTGGAAATAGAGACACCTGAAGGAACAGTGAGAGGGGTCGAGAGTCCGCGAGAATATTCCCTGTGTGCCAGCCGAAAGGATTTACCATCATCGCTCGTCACCGCGCGCTCCTTCCGAATATCCAGTGTTTCTCCGGGAACACCTACGAAGAACTAACGGATCTCAACTTTTGATAGACTTTAACCGCCATCCAAGGCAACAGAGACATTCCCAAGGCTCCTCAACGACTCCACAGACATCTGGAAATCTGTACGTAGTGCTTCAGGTATTTATAACGACTCGCGAAGTTATGTAAGCTCTCTCCAACTCGGTTCTCGCGAAGAAACTTTAAGGTAAATACCCTTTTGTAGAACTAGTTTAATAAATGAATTTTGTTATTGTTAAATTGTGTTGGGTGCACTTCCTCAAGCGGTCTCCATCCCGAGTTCAACCGCCCACAGACGCGACTGCTCGCGCGTAAATGCGAACGTAACGGTATTTGTGTCTACCCAGAAGACACAGTGGTGTCAGTCCTGATAAATTTGTCATTGCAGTCTTCGCCGACGCAATGGCGACCCTTCGGTCCTGTGGTGTCGAAGCATAGAGGGGACCTTTCGGCATTGTCACACTATGTTTATTTATATATAATAATAAAAATACATACTGTATATACACATTCTTGCATTTTTATTGGTCACGTTTTTTCCATTTGTGGGGGTTAAAGAATCTGTCTAATGTCGATTGTTTTTCTTCAGGATTTTTCAGAAGCGTAATTAATTAATAGCGTTGTTGTAGAGGTCCCTAAGCCTATTAACCTCAAACTGATTTGGATGCCATTCTAAGACCGTTGTTGTGACATCCTCCCACTTCTTCAAAAGATCTTTAATGACAGATATCGGCATCAATTCTCTTTTTCAAGAGAGAACATATTTCGCCGAGTTTCTTGGTATTCTTCTGTCGTCAGATCAGTTTCAGGTTCCACTATGAACTTTTCAATGTTCTTTATTTCTTAGATGTGATTTTCGTTACTCCTTTAGCTGCTTGAGTCTTCTTGAATATACAATATCTTTTTTAGCTGAGATTGTGCCTAGTGTAGACCTGTCCAAGCCATACGGCCCAGCAACATCAGACATCATCTGCCCTCTTCCTTTGCTACTGTACTCTCACTTTTCGAAAATAAAAACCGACGCAAAACTTACTTACTTGTAATGATATAAAAATATTTGAAATTAGTTTATAATCGATTTTATTTCATAATTAACATCCCGGAAACCATCCTGGACAAAGTAACACGCAATCCTAGCGTCAAAAGCGCACGATCGTGTTTCGATTTCGTGATCATATGTGCATGCTACAGAGACGACATCAACACTAGTCACCTCAAAAAATTGAGTTGTTGACTGACATGAGACCCGCCAAATAAACACGTGCATAGATTCTGTGAACTATGACTGCAAAGATGTAAAAGTTTGAAATTTGTTAGAATTCCTTCTGTTACAAACATAGGTGGCAAAAGCATTCTCTTTTGAACCAACGTGTATTTATCACATTCTCGCGTCTACCACGAACTCTGCTTTTCATCCTGTTGGAGGGCATTGTGGCACACCTAGCATCACCTTGCACATACCGGTTGCCGAACTCTGTTGTAAATGATTCGTATAACATTCATGTCAAATGATTACAGTACTTGAATTTTTTACTCTCTCCATTCCATGGACGCTAAAATCTTCCCTTTTCAAGTACAGTATGAGTTCGGCCAGACTCAAAATGGGATGGCTGGGTGGCAAAGAATGGGGCCCGACCAGTGGCGGATTAAGATCATTCCGGAGGCTGTATTTACTACGGTATTAAACTATATAAACTACAATATTAACGTACAGTATATTTGTAACTATAGAACTAATTTATGACATGCGATTTTACCGTTGCAATTTTTTTCTTTATTTTAACATTGTATAATTATACTTTTTCATTTTAAAATCATTTTCGACCACTTTTCTTCCCATTTCTTTCTTAAATGATTCTACAGATTTTGATATATTATATAAACGAAAATATTTATTTACTAGCTGACTCATTTTTTGCATAGGAAATGTCAATGTAACTTCTATACAACTTTGTAATTCTACACAATAAAAAATAAACGTAGTTAAAATATAAATTTCGCTTTTATGTTTAGATCAATAGTTCTCAACCGGAGTCCATGTAATAATACTGGGAGTCCATAGAAAAAAAAACCGAATTCGGGTTCACGATATTTTTAGTGGTCTGTAGGGTAATTCTACTTCAGAACAATTATTTTACTGAGAATTAAATTTCTACAGTATATATATTGTCAATTTCTTTATTACTTACTAGCAGACCCCGCCACGCTTTGTTGTGGCTCAAAATGTATCTATTATAAATGTATAACACTTCCCCCGTGGGGGGAAATTTTTCGAAAAATTTCTTCTTAGTGTACATTCTCTTGACGTACCCTATTAAAACGCAATCAAAAACGCAAAAACCCGCATTTAAAATAATATAATAGAAGCCAAGTTTTTCACGGTAANGATATCCGGACGGACCACCCCCGTAAAATTCCTGGGAATATTTCGACCCGTTCGGATTCGAACTCGGGTCTCCCAGAACGATAGGCTGCCACATTGACCGCTCGGCATTCCGTCAACTTATATGGGTATTACCAATATTTGGGACATACTGTGCCATTTAATACATAATAAATCTAAAAGTATGTTTTGAATAATTAATTAAACTATAAGTAAACTATTAAAAATGAATAATTATTGAACAAAGTTTTAATATTTGTTAATTTATGTCTCCCTGCGGACCACCTGTCCTATTCTTTTTTTTTTTTAATACTCTTTCCTCCCTGTGGGCACTAAGAGGGCGTCAAATAGCAGGTCCATTATGGGTTCGGCCAAGTCCACAATGGGGTGACCGGGTGGTGAAGGATGGGGCCCGACATATCCGAACGGACCACCCCCCCGAAAAATCCTGGGGATGATACATTTAAAGCAGTGATGAGCCATCTTTTCTGACTTCGGGCTGCCGGGAAACTTCACAGACTTCCAGTGGGTCGTACACATTTTCCTTACGGAGTTGCAGGCTCTAGCCTGACGAATACCAACATACTTCATAATTGGAATGCACTAGGTCAGGGGTGGCCAACAGTTTTTGCCCCCGGGCCGAATTGGAAAGAAAAATTTTTTCATGAGCCGAACCAGAGGCTGCCCTAGGAAGATTTTGAGGTGGTGCCAGATATTGTGGTGTCACCCCGTACAGACTGAATTATAGATAGAGATTACAGATACATTTTTCACATTATCATGCTTTATCAACGTTCTACACTGTGCGAGATTTGTAATGGAGAGTTAACTCTAAACGCACGGTGAGTTGTTGACTTTTTTTTTTAGACGTCAAAATTTTTCACCGAGCTATTCGGACTTCAGTAGCTAATATTGAAAGATTAATCGCGGGCCACATAAATTTATTAGACGGGCATTCTGTTGGCCATGCCTGCACTAGATACAGTACTAAACATATTTTAATGATATGCAAACTAGTAATATGTATAAAGTTAATATAAAAGTGTGATATGTAGTAATATGTAGTTTATTGTGTAGTATAAGTAGTAATATGTAGTTTATTCTAATGTTTTCACTAGTCAAATTTAATTTCAATGTTCTTCGGAGATCAGCTTTGTTGGGGTTGCATAAAGACGCGAGACAGAAAACAGGAAAATAAAATTACGTTTTCAAAGCCTAATGATCGCACATTAAGATCTCGCGACCCTCTGTTCTCACGACTGATTTAAACTATTTTGAACTTTTCATTTAATCTGAGAAAATATACCAAGTAGCTGTTATACGGTATTTATAATACTGTTGCAATATTTAAAGTTTATTTCATATTCCATATACCCTAATTGGTTAAGATGAAAATGAACTTATTTTGACAAGGACGTAAAGACAGGGATTTTGGGATTTGACCCCTGGGAAGAATTTTAAAAAAACGTTATACTTATTAGGTACTGACTATTAAAATAGACTTATATGAACAAATTTGTCTGCCACTAATACCACTAAAAAATTAATGTAGACAATGTCTTAATCCTGTTCCTCAGCATTGGGAACAATAATGTATTTTTCACGATATCCTTCCCTCCCAAGGAACACCTAATTAATGGACGGTCCCATTTCTGACTTCTACAAAACAGTTTAGTAATACACTTGGTAACATTTGAAATCAATCAGAAACTATTACATAAATGATATCAATGATAGCATGTATGAAATAATTTTTGGACAGTTTAAAATGACACACTATATCATTTGTAGTCATTTCATCTGTTGCTATCAAGTGATATCACGCTCTGTCATTTGGCCACTTGAAACTGTCCAAAATCTTTTCAATTGATATCCTGCAAGATTGATAAAATGGTACTTTTAGTAGAGATCTTTGAACTTTACTTCTAGAATGTACATAATTTAGATTTTACTGTATTAGTTTATAATACTGTAAATACAAGAATTTTTCTTGGTGGACATTTTTCGGTATAAGCAATTTTCCTGATGAGCATACATGACAATGGGTAGGTTTTTCATGTTTTTTTTTGTTTGTTTGTTTTCTTCTGGTTAGGGTTCTTTTTATTGGCCAGCTCTGTATCGCTTAATTAAAATTTCGTATTTCAATTTATGGCATTCACTTTATAAGAAACAATATAGCTCTCTTTAGAACAGTTCTCTTAGCGATGGTTTTCCAGGTGTAAATTAGATTAGAAAAGCGGGGGTCTACCATATGTACTGTACTGTATTTGGTTTTAAATTTATGCTAATCCTTCCGAGTATATACTATTTGGTCTATCACAAAAAAAATTTATTCTTTTCAATTTTTACAAGAATTTTAAGTAAATTTAATACGTATATTAAAAAAGTGCTTAAATAAACATTTTCGCTCATCCGCTAAAGAAAGTTGTTATAAAACTGTTAAATTCATTATAGGCCTATGGATATATGAGAATATGCTTTAAAAAATTTTAAATTATTGCAATGAAATATTCAGGTAAATTTTATACATTTTTAAAATATTACGAAGTGAGGTAAATTAACCATAAATCAGTTTCAAAAATATTATTAAATTTTAATTTTTTTAAATTTTTATAAAAAGACAAATTAAGTTTTAAAAATTGACATCTATCACGATTCAAACATTTAAATAATTTTATATAATATTTTATTTATAATATTGCAAAAAGTAATGTTTATAACTCAACATATTAGTGTCATTTAGATGATTAAATTAATTTTAAAAAATCGCGTGGAGATTGAAAACGAGATTACGAAATCGCGTTTGTTATCGTCTGCAGAAGTAAGAATTTGAATAATGTCGAGAAGAAACAAGGAAGCCAACAAAGCTAAACAGATGAAATTAGAAGAAAATAACTCGGATGGAAGCGAAGAAGAATGTCCCGTGAATGAATCCACTCCGAATAAAAAGAAAAGAGCATGTTTAGGCGGAGACGATTCTATAATTCAGAAGAATTTCAGTCAGGAAATGACTAAACTTTTGGAAAGTTTCAACTCCGATGTTAGTAAATGTCTCATGGCCAAACGAAAACGTCTCGAACAATATACTCAGGTTAATATAACAAAATTTCAATTATTAAAATTCTAGATTTGTTTAATATAGCTAAATGAACTTTAATTTCCCACTAAATTTTGTATGCTACAAACATTTATAATTTGAAATGACAAGAAAATAATGATGTTGATTATTCGAATACAGGATTCGATACGTGCTACCACTCGACGTGTTTTGGAAGCCACAAAAATACAAACCTGTGAAAGGAAAAAGTTACTTGACGAGTTTCGTAAACAGTTGAGTGCATTTATTCAACAAGCTGAAACTGAATTAGATAAGGCTAAAGAATCTGAGGACAAACTTCAGGTATTCCTTTTTTTTTTTAATTTTTAACAATAACATCATTTTTTTTAAAATTAAATTTATTTTTATTCCACCAGAAATTGATTCAACAGCAACAGAGATTTCAGTTGCAAGTCAGAGGATCGCAAAGCAAACGGTTAAAAACTTTGAAACTTTTAGGAGAAGAATTCTTTAAAGTAAGTTACGTTATTTCTTTGGATTATTCTCGTGGATAACTTGATTTAAACTTTAATATAAATTCCGCGTAAACTGATAAATACAATTGCTGGAAGTATATTTACGCTAGAGAAGGATGAATAGTTTTATTTGAATCTCACATGTAATGCCATTGTTTATCACTCTATGCAAGTGATATTCGATTGAACCCATTTTCTCCTTATTCGTATCTTTTTCAGCGGCAAAATACTTTGAGTAGTTATTGATTGTCTTTTTTTTTATCATTGAAGTAGTGTTAACAATAATTTCATGTAGGTTAAATTTTATTTTAAATACTGAAAATCAAATTGATAAATTTATAGACTGTTTTTTTTTATAAATTAATAGGATAATGTGTATAAATATATTTAAGTACATATTGAAATGTATAGACAGATAATATTTTGTGTTTCATGCTATGATTTTATGTGATTGACAAATTTTTAATTTAGGGCATCGAGGAACTCGAAAGTAAACATATTGATCAATATTCTGCTGTCCAGGCAGATTTAAGGAAAGAAATGGCATTATTACAGAAGAAGATTTTAATGGATACCCAGCAACAAGAAATGTTGAACGTTAGAAAAAATTTACAGAGTATGTTATTGTAAATTTAAAATATTTTATTTTATAACTTTAATTATTGTTTCATTAAGTTTGCTATTATTTAATATGAAAAGTATCTGTTACTTAACTAGTTTTCTTTTATTTAAAATGAATACTTTTCTGTAAAAAAGTAATTCATTAATTTGATATACTGTAATTTTAGTTATCACATCCTTTATTGTTATTACGATTTGTTTCATAATAAATTTATACAATATATTCCTATTTCTTATTATTATTAATTTGCGTAAGTTCAAATATATAAATTGCTCATAGTTCACTAAAATGTTACATTTATCATTTATATTATAGACTACCTTTTACCTAAATCTGAGTTTTAATTTTTTTTCGAAACATAAATGACATTACCTGGAAATTTCAAAAATATAAATATTTACAGAAAAATAGTTTCAATAACCCCAGTACCTCTTTGTAAACTACGTTTGTGTTACTGCCTTTCGGGGCTAAGACATTTTAAGCCTTAATCGTTTCTTTCTCCTTTCCGCGGGGGAATTTCCTAAAATCTTTTCTTAGTGTGAATTTTCATTGCGTACCTTACTAAAGCGCAGTTAAAAACAAAAAAATCGCATCTAAAATAGTACAGTAGAAGCCGTTCTTCAGGTTAAGCTGTAATCATTTCCCTCTCCCCCGCGGGGAGGAATTTCGAAAAATCCCTTCTTATTGTGCATATTTATGACGTACCCTAACAGATTACCAAATTTCACCTTTTTACATTCACCGGTTTGTTCTGGACGATGATGAATCAGTCAGTCAGGACATGTAATTTTATATGAAGTACTGTATATAGATTATAACTCTATATGTTAATTTGGAGAAGAAATAGTTTCAATTGACAAACGAAAAAAGTATTAGTAAACACTTTCGACTTTCGTATCTATTTACTAATAGTCTTATTTGAAGATTCTCTCACTTAAATATCTATCATAGAATTATTTTGATGTTTATAAAGAAATAAATCGATAGCATTTCTTTAGAAGTACTGTAATTTAATTGACGTTTTTCATCGATGCAATGAGATTATAGATGTCGTGACCGATTCATGTGACGTTTCTTCATTTGAACAGATACAGGAACGGTTAACGAACATAATCCGTTCCAAGACTTTGTTCGCTATTCGAATTGTTCGTTAACCGATTTGCCTTAGGTTTTTATGGGAATTTGATTAATTCGTTTTGGAGACCCCCAAAAATAAAATATATATACTTTCTTACTACTGTGAGAGGTCGGACTTCGGAAAAAACCCCACAATTTTATTCGGGAATTTTTTGAAAGAAAATTTCATTTTTCGTTTTGAAACGGAAATTTATTTACATCCCAGAGAAAAAAAAAAACCTTTTCCATTTTATTACCGGAGGATGAGTGCAATTCTCTTCCCGGAGTCGTTTCCTTTCCCAGGTAACTCAGAATGTGTCACTGGGAACTTCAACAAAAAATTCACTATTGGTGGAAAACGACAACGTGACTTGGAAATAGAGACACCTGAAGGAACAGTGAGAGGGGTCGAGAGTCCGCGAGAATATTCCCTGTGTGCCAGCCGAAAGGATTTACCATCATCGCTCGTCACCGCGCGCTCCTTCCGAATATCCAGTGTTTCTCCGGGAACACCTACGAAGAACTAACGAATCTCAACTTTTGATAGACTTTAACCGCCATCCAAGGCAACAGAGACATTCCCAAGGCTCCTCAACGACTCCACAGACATCTGGAAATCTGTACGTAGTGCTTCAGGTATTTATAACGACTCGCGAAGTTATGTAAGCTCTCTCCAACTCGGTTCTCGCGAAGAAACTTTAAGGTAAATACCCTTTTGTAGAACTAGTTTAATAAATGAATTTTGTTATTGTTAAATTGTGTTGGGTGCACTTCCTCAAGCGGTCTCCATCCCGAGTTCAACCGCCCACAGACGCGACTGCTCGCGCGTAAATGCGAACGTAACGGTATTTGTGTCTACCCAGAAGACACAGTGGTGTCAGTCCTGATAAATTTGTCATTGCAGTCTTCGCCGACGCAATGGCGACCCTTCGGTCCTGTGGTGTCGAAGCATAGAGGGGACCCTTCGGCATTGTCACACTATGTTTATTTATATATAATAATAAAAATACATACTGTATATACACATTCTTGCATTTTTATTGGTCACGTTTTTTCCATTTGTGGGGGTTAAAGAATCTGTCTAATGTCGATTGTTTTTCTTCAGGATTTTTCAGAAGCGTAATTAATTAATAGCGTTGTTGTAGAGGTCCCTAAGCCTATTAACCTCAAACTGATTTGGATGCCATTCTAAGACCGTTGTTGTGACATCCTCCCACTTCTTCAAAAGATCTTTAATGACAGATATCGGCATCAATTCTCTTTTTCAAGAGAGAACATATTTCGCCGAGTTTCTTGGTATTCTTCTGTCGTCAGATCAGTTTCAGGTTCCACTATGAACTTTTCAATGTTCTTTATTTCTTAGATGTGATTTTCGTTACTCCTTTAGCTGCTTGAGTCTTCTTGAATATACAATATCTTTTTTAGCTGAGATTGTGCCTAGTGTAGACCTGTCCAAGCCATACGGCCCAGCAACATCAGACATCATCTGCCCTCTTCCTTTGCTACTGTACTCTCACTTTTCGAAAATAAAAACCGACGCAAAACTTACTTACTTGTAATGATATAAAAATATTTGAAATTAGTTTATAATCGATTTTATTTCATAATTAACATCCCGGAAACCATCCTGGACAAAGTAACACGCAATCCTAGCGTCAAAAGCGCACGATCGTGTTTCGATTTCGTGATCATATGTGCATGCTACAGAGACGACATCAACACTAGTCACCTCAAAAAATTGAGTTGTTGACTGACATGAGACCCGCCAAATAAACACGTGCATAGATTCTGTGAACTATGACTGCAAAGATGTAAAAGTTTGAAATTTGTTAGAATTCCTTCTGTTACAAACATAGGTGGCAAAAGCATTCTCTTTTGAACCAACGTGTATTTATCACATTCTCGCGTCTACCACGAACTCTGCTTTTCATCCTGTTGGAGGGCATTGTGGCACACCTAGCATCACCTTGCACATACCGGTTGCCGAACTCTGTTGTAAATGATTCGTATAACATTCATGTCAAATGATTACAGTACTTGAATTTTTTACTCTCTCCATTCCATGGACGCTAAAATCTTCCCTTTTCAAGTACAGTATGAGTTCGGCCAGACTCAAAATGGGATGGCTGGGTGGCAAAGAATGGGGCCCGACCAGTGGCGGATTAAGATCATTCCGGAGGCTGTATTTACTACGGTATTAAACTATATAAACTACAATATTAACGTACAGTATATTTGTAACTATAGAACTAATTTATGACATGCGATTTTACCGTTGCAATTTTTTTCTTTATTTTAACATTGTATAATTATACTTTTTCATTTTAAAATCATTTTCGACCACTTTTCTTCCCATTTCTTTCTTAAATGATTCTACAGATTTTGATATATTATATAAACGAAAATATTTATTTACTAGCTGACTCATTTTTTGCATAGGAAATGTCAATGTAACTTCTATACAACTTTGTAATTCTACACAATAAAAAATAAACGTAGTTAAAATATAAATTTCGCTTTTATGTTTAGATCAATAGTTCTCAACCGGAGTCCATGTAATAATACTGGGAGTCCATAGAAAAAAAAACCGAATTCGGGTTCACGATATTTTTAGTGGTCTGTAGGGTAATTCTACTTCAGAACAATTATTTTACTGA
>NW_019385801.1:155592-160194 GCF_000671375.1 Centruroides sculpturatus
CCCCCCTATAATTACGGTCCCTATAATTACGATTCCTATAAAACTACGAAAAAATATACGTATTTTGGAAATGTTGAGTCGGATTAGTGTAGAATCGATTAATTTTATGGAAGAAAACCTTTCAATCAGCCGTAGTCCGTAAACTTGACACGTGTCGGGCTGTGATTGGAACGACTTGTAAGAAATCGGATTCCTAATAAATTGGAACGTATCTATATCTTATAGGGGGTCGACTGTATAGATTTCTTTGCATAAGGGTTAAAATATAAATTATTTAAAATACATATGTCATATACGTATTCAATATCTCATTGACAAAGGTCAAAGAGAGATTATAAAGCCGGGGTTTGTTAGGAGAACCTTACACCGTCCGCTGATGGTATAAGATGGTAAAAAAAAACCTTATATTTTTCACTTATAAAAAAATAAAGGAAAACATTCAGAAGTGTTTTCCTTTATTTTTTTATTAGTGAAAAATATAAGGTTTTTTTCTGTGCAATATTGTGGGGGTCCACAAAAAAATTAAGAGGAAAATTGGTCCATGGGTAAAAAAAAAGGTTGAGAACCACTGGTTTAGATTATTCTTTTAACTCCTTGCTCGATAAAATATTTAAATTTACTGGGTAGTAAATCAATAGAAAGTAGGGATCTTAATAAAGAAAATTCCTTCAAAAACGTATGACCATAAAAACGTTTTAATGTACAGTATTTTTAATTAAACAAACATGATTTAAGAAACAAAATAACATTTTAATATTCCTGATATGTATATATATATGCACAGTGCCGGCCCGAGACAAGTTTTAGGATGGAGCGAGATCCTATTATGGCGTGGGGGTGGAACTCCGCCCACGCACTCGACCCACGCGCGTCTCAACAGATAAAGCCATTCACATACTGGCCACACGCTTGCAATTAAAATATCGAAAAGTGAAAAAAATATTTTTTCCTTTAATTTTCTTTACCACTGAGGTGCCCCCTAGGACTTAGCGCCTGGAGCGGCTGCTCCGTTTGCCCTATGGTAGGGCCGGCTCTGCTAAAGAGGTGAAATTTGGTACACAGTTAGGGTACGTCATAAACGCACACTAAGAAGGGATTTTTCGAAATTTCCCCGCGGGGGGAGAGGGAGAGCATTAAGGCTTAACCGGAAAAACGGTTTCTACTGTACTATTTTAGATGTGATTTTTGGTTTTTATCTGCGTTGTAGTAGAGTATGCCATGAGAATGCACACTAAGAAGGGATTTTTAGAAATTCTCCAGCGGGGGGAGAGGAAGAGGATTTAGTCTTCATCGAGTACTTAGGTGATTTACCCTCCGAATGAGGGGGTAGCCCTCCCCCGTACGAACAATAAATGTCTAATGAACCACCCCCCTTCGCGAGATATAAGCCCCTGAAGATTCGCCTACGTCATATCCGGTCACGTGACATCGTGGTCAAAAGGCAGTCTACCGCGCGAAAGAAAAATTTTAACGCGCACTCGCGAACACCTTCCTTAGGTCTCTCTCTCCTCGCGCTTCCCTGCTCCACCTTCTGTCCTTTCCGCGGTCCACGTCACCCGCCTGAGGTCATCCGTAGTCGCCATCTATTGCCTGTAAATACAACTATACATTATTATTTATTAGTCTTATCTTGGCCGGGCCTCGAACTTGGGTCTATTGTTGACTGTAGTCCAAGCCTTTCTCCACTAGTCCAGCACGTCCTTTTACCAGAAAAATTTCGGAACTTATATTTGAGATGAACGAGCCCAAGGACAGCACTGCGCATGACAGCCAAATCACGTGGTCGTTCCTCAGCCATAGAGATGCAGCGCACTCCGAGGGCTAATGGGACGCGGGGCACGTGACACTCGGACCCGTCTCCCCAGGCTCCGCGGGCAAATGGGGTGCCGGCCGCGGGTCACGTGACACTCGTAACGGTTTTCCGTGGTTATATAAGCCGTAGTTGCCTTGATATCCTCGAACCCAGTATATGTTAATACGTAAGGAAGTCATGCCTTATTCATGCGATATTTCGGCGTCTACCGTTATGGATTCCGCCACATTATTCGATAATATAACATGATACAGGTAGGCCTCCTACAACGCGGTACCTTTACAACGCGTTTTCGCTCCAACGCAGTTGGAAAAATGCGGAAATTTTCTTACAACGCGGTTTACGATATTTAGAAACGAACAGAAAAATCACATAACAAAAATCGCAACGGATCACGTAATACGCGCCGCAGTTCGGTGTACAGAGCTAAATGTTCTGGAAAACAGCTGTTTTTCCACTTTGACGTGTTATTCCCATGAAAGTTTCAGGGAAAGACCGGTATCTAGACAGATGTGCATCAGTTACCATAAACACTCAAATATATCACTGAATTTTCAATAATTTATACTCTTTCAATAGGTGGGGACCGCAAAAATTGGTCCAAAATACAGTATAAACGTCTATTGGGTGTATATTTTTAACAACATAGTGAAGGGAAGTTACTTTTTGCGATTTTTACTGTCCACAAAACTGCTTGAAAAAATTTTAGCTATAACAATGTCGAATGAAAAGAAAGGACCGTCGTTAGAAAGGAAATTTATTAATATATCTCTTCAAACAAAGATAGAAATTTTGGATCGAATTAAAAATCAGGAGCGGATAGCTGATATTGGTAGGCATTTTAATTTAAATGAGTCAACTATTCGGTCGATTAAGCAATAGGAAGAAAAGATTAGGAATTCAGTCGCATCCGGATCATCTATTCTTGCGAAAAATGCTGCTCATCTGAGAGCACCTATAATGAAAACAAAAATGGAACAAACGCTAATATTATGGGTAGAAGATATGAACAAGAAACAGTTGCCTTTAAATAAAAGTGCGCTTAAACACAAAGCCTTAAAAATATTTGATTATTTTTAAAAAATGGGACAGTCGTCGGCTGATGAAACCAGTGTTAAATTCGTGGCTAGCAATAGCTGGTTTGAAAAATTCAAAAAACGTCCATTCAAACGTCAAGTTTTTCTCTTTTTAGAACCGAATCCCAGTTTTTGCATTAAGTTGGTGTCTCCTATAACGCGATTTCCCACAACGCGGTATTTTCAAGGAACGTATCTACCGCGTTGTAGGAGGCCTACCTGTATAACTTTCTTTGCTACCTCCCCACCGAAGAGCCGCACAGAAATTTTGCCTTCTCATGGGGATCGTTTTACATCCGGACCTAAACGGTTTCTTTCCGCCATGTCCTAAGTGCGGAGGTAAGCCTTTCCTCGATTCCCGCGTTTACACGAGTGCTATCTGCAGCTATCTGGGTTAATGTTACTAATGGTTCGAAAATGGTTAGGTTCGTTTCGTTTCCGTTACATTAGCTACATTTTTAACCGTCTGGACCACAAACAGGAAATCAACGGTGGAGGCATGATTTGTTCTGTTTCTCATAACAGTTTGTTTACTTCCTGTCCGTCTACTCATTTTCTTTTTCTGCTGGACTTTTTCTCAGCGGTAGACGAATCCGAACCTGTCAGATGGAGACGGTTCCTTCCACACAATGCCTACAAATTAAAAATTTTAATTTTAATAAACAATTAAATTTTATTGTAATAACTTACTGTATATAAATAATAATGTTTCTAATCTATACTAATATTATAAAGAGGTAATGTATGTATGTATGTAAGTTTGTTTGCAGCAGGTAATCTCCGAAACTACTCATCCGATTTCAAAAATTCTTTCACCAATATTTAGAATGGAACTTCAGGGTGGACATAGGCTGTATATTATTCCGTTAAACATTCATATAAATTAAAATATATCATCTAGGGTTAAGGCTTTTATGTCCAACAGATGGCGNCAATTCTATCAAGGACCGGTTCTGGGCTGTTAGCCGCCTGCCCACTAGATATTTCGATTACGTGAATAACGAGTAGATTTATAACTTAACCCAACCGATAAGAATTTACTGGTATGATTTTACGATAGTTCTGTATAGTTGACAGGAGTTAAAAAATCCATAAAAATAATTGATATATTTATTCCGCTCTCCGAATTTATATTACTCACGGATTTCGATGTTAAACCAGTGATATTACGATTTCGTACATCCCATCTTTTTAAGGGGATGTAGAAAAAAACGTGTACAATTCTTGTACAATGTTAAAAAATTAACCGTTACTTCGACAGCGTCATTTACAACTAAATTTAATGAATGAGAGAGATGCACGAGGTACAGAAAAAGCTCTAGAATTTATTTTCCTTAAATTTACGATTTATGTATTCGTTTGTCATAAAAATTTGTCTTTCCACTTTTTCCCGAGACTACAAATATTCGAGTACAAAGTAACTGGTTTCGACTTATTTCTACTTAAGAAGTAGTTAAATAATTAAGTGATTAGGGAATTGGGGACGTAAACAAAACCCTGACGAAAGAGCCGGAATATTACTTAAACAAAAGCTTAACCGAACCAATGTATAGCCGAGTACAGTGAGGATTGATTTCTTCGAAATACTGTATTAGATGTAATAAAGACAGAAATTTTTCCAGTTCGGCGAGAGAGACCAAAAAGTTGTAAATTTTGGAAATTTCCGTGGACAACACCTAGTCCTAAAACGAATTAGTTAGAAAACAAATGACG
>NW_019385801.1:161323-162561 GCF_000671375.1 Centruroides sculpturatus
AACCCTGTCGCGTCTTTTGAGGTATATTAGTGATGCGACAAAAGAAACATTTGACATTGCCAAATCCCGAGGGTATCGGCACCCTCGGGATTTGGCAGCCCGCGTGCATGTACAGTACACACCGCACACCTAGCAGGACCGTCTCTGATTCCACTCGTAGGGAGCTATTTGACTAAGTGGTTAAGATTTAAAGAGTAAAGAATATTTTATGTTATTTTCATGTACGTTTCATTACAAAGCTATATTTAATTATAATTTTTTTAAAAAGTATATTCATACAATTGAAGAAGGTTTTGTATCAGGTATGTATATCCACCACACATTTTATTTCACCAAGTAAGTTTTTATAATTTTATTTTTAATTTTAGCCCTTACATCGGCTAGCGATTCGGAATGTAATTGCGATATTGAAAATTTATTTTAAAAAAGTTTTGCCTCGAGATCATATAATGAAAAAGAAAACCTTTTATAAAATATACTTTAATAAAAATACTTTAATAAAAAGAAAACTCTTTTTATTAAAAGAGAAAGGCCAATGCCTAAGTTAAATATAAACGCTTCAATAAAAAAATTTGTTCGACATTTTCACGATAAAATGGTTCTGTAAATGCATAAAAATGCATTTACAGAGTGAAATTAGTGTGTGGAATAAGAATGGCTTTGACAATTTAGCTGGCAAAAGACGCAAAAAATCGTCGATTCTTTCGTAAAGAGAAACAAAACACCTTTTTTGCCGAGAAATAAATATAATTTTAAAAACAAACGTTTTCAGCCTAGTTAATAGGCCATCTTCAGGTCGAAAACTAAAATGGAACGTAAATGTTCCATGAATAGAACATAAAAATTTTTAAATCAAAAATTTTACAAGAGAAAAAATAACGGAAGAATATATAAAAATTAAAATAAAACAATAAAACAAAAATAACATAAATCTTCATTGTACTAATTCTGGTAGAAGTTTCTAGTAAATTTCTTAACCAAATATTTCCATGCCGAAGAATGCAATTTTTATAAGGTGATCGAATTTAAATACTTTAATATTTTTTCCACGAAATGTACTCAAAATTTTTAAAACACTTCTTGTTTATTTTCGCACAGCTCTTTTCATATTACTGAAATTAATTAGCGTAATATTAATCCTTGGACTGGTATTGTCTCTTGAGAAATAGAATTACTTGTAGATTATTAGCTAAGAGATATGAAATGATCACACTATAAATGTAGGCGTTTTTTTGTAG
>NW_019385802.1:0-8222 GCF_000671375.1 Centruroides sculpturatus
TGTCTTTTGATTTAAATTTTCATAATTTGATTTACTGACTTTGTCTTGCTTGATAGTTAGCTAATAATTTCATTGTCAAGAGTATTTGACAACAGCCATCAAGGGCATTCTTAATTGTTAATTCTTTGAGAATCACCGTGAAAAACTTAGTTCTGTGAAAAAAATTAAAATTATGTTGTTGATTTATTTAATGATTGTTATGAAAAATATTTTTTAAAGGTAAATTTCTGATTACCATGACTACTTTAGCTATTTCCAATCTAAAAGTACAAAATTTATAACCAAATTACTTGTGATGATGGGATTTCACTGTGATGTCTTTATGAAATTTTTGATTAACTTTAAATGTTTATAAAAATTTTAAATAATATATACACAATAATCAAGGTGTATATCATACATTTTGTATTTCAAATATTACAAAACAAAGGATTGAATTTACTATAGTCATATTTACTTTAGGTTTAATTAACTAAATTAATTAAGTAATTAAATCAGTTACTGGTAATTCAGATTTTAAAAGTTGACCATTCTTAATTAAATAGATGCAGTTTTTTTCGGAAAATCTAACATATTTTTAGACCCATCTAAAAATTCTCTAATTAGTCCGGAAACAGGGGGACCCAATTTTCCCATTCTGTGAAAACGGGTAAGGTTGACTATAATGTAATAATCTTAATCTTTGCTATCATTACTTTTGCCAGAGCAACTCCAGGCCTACCTGCTAGTATACATACATTTCTTTCATTCTGAGGTGTCAGTTTCACTTATCTGGAATAGAGATGCATCTTAGAGTTGACAACATATAATTACATTTACAGTTAACAAGAATGAGAAATCATTATAAGCAGACTATGTGATTCTTTGTGCACCAACAACATTTTTAAAATATATTGCTCAAGTCACATTAGTTAAATGAACTTTATTGGTAATGAGTGTTTAATTAAAAATCTTTTTAAACATGTCTTTAAGGCAATGTTATGATACAGTATTAAAATGACAAGTTTTTGTTATGCAGAAGATGGAAATAGGGCTGTTCGATGTTACTTATTTCATGACATTTTTGGTTTTTTTTCTAACTTGTTGTTGCCTAACAAAACTTAATAAAATTATTTACAAGTTTTTCTCTCCACAAAAAATATCTTAAAGTTAAAATTCAAAATCTTAGTGCACATTAGAATTGAGGAGCTATAGCATTAAAAATATTGTAATTATGAAATTGCTTGTTGAGATAAGTATGAGAATCAAGAAAATAGCATCAAATAATAAAAGCTACTTAATAATGCTTTGTTTGCTATGCTCAGTTTTTATAATGATTTCATAAATATTGGTCTCACATTAATGCATTCATGAAGGGTGAGCAAAGAAATTTTTATGTAGGAAATTTTGCTTGGATATGAAAATTTATTCTATGCATTTATTTGTATTTAATACCAGTATTGAATTATTTCGATTGTTGATTGTTTTAGTAATTGATTATCTTAGTAACTCAAGTCATTGAAATGATTAAAAATGAAATAACTAAATACTTAAATTTTCAGTTTACAACATTCATTTTAAACTTTTAAATATTTTAATTCATATTTTCATTAAAAATAATTTGTTAAATACAGTGGATTCCGCTTAATTGGGACACACTATTTTGGCCCAGTTAAGCGGCTGCCCCTATTAAATGAACTGATAATAAATTCTATAATAAAATATGTAATATGTAGGTAAAAAATAATAATTAGGTACCTATTTTAAAGCTTTATTAAACCAAAATACAGAAAACATTTGTAATATAAATTTGGCAGACTCATGATGATATATAACTGATTCGCATAATGCTAGTGTTGCCAAATAATAGTAGTGACATACACAAGGGTTGACTATTTGATCCGTTTCTGATTGAACAATTTTTCCTTTCTTTTTAGTTAGAACATGTTCTAACTAAAAAGGAAGAAAGAAAAGGGTTCATCCAAAAGTCATTTTATTGTCTTCTTTTGAGCACAGTTTCCTTCACTTGGAGATGGGCCACTTTAGTGGGTGTGTCTGTAGAATCTGCCAGCTCGATGCTGGTCTCAACAATCAGATGCTGCTGTCTGAATCTAGACGTAATTATGCACACAATACCTTTCAAGGGAACTCTGTCTTCCAACTCAGTCGAGAGACCTTGAAAAATTGTCTGGCTATCTTTGTCCCTTTGCTTCTAAGGGGGATAGTCCAGTCCAATCCAGAGCAGGGTTAGTAACTAGCATTCAGGTCTTCCTCAGATGAAATCCCTGTGCCCCACTATGCTGACCCCCTCCAGAAAAACTGAACTGTCCGAGCAAAAGACAAAATTGCCTTGTCTCTGCCAACCATTAGGCCAGACTGGAGCACATTCTTTTGTGACATTAGTGTGCATAGTGCCTATATATTTTAGGAAGATTACTAAAATATATCAAAAATTGCTAAATTTCTTTTCTGCTACTGTCCCAATTAAGTGATTAAATTATGTATTAATTTATTAGTTTTGTTTCTGTTCTTTGAGTTTTGTCCCAATAAAGCAGCTGCCCCAATTAAGCCAAATCCACTGTATTCATAATTTACATATAATTAAAATGAAGAATTATAACTATTTCAAGTTCATAGGATATATAGTATATATAAATTATTATTACCAGTAACTTTTACCAAAGCATGAATAATTATTCAGAGATGACAACTTTATTAAATTTTGAAATGACAACAGTATATAAATAATGATATTTATATGTATAAGCATCCACTAACCTGGGTTTTTTTTTTTTTTAATTAAAACCTACTACTGGATCTACAAGCAATTCTAATGGATTATTAGGCTATTTTAAGCTAATTTTAATAATTAAATAACCAATAATAAAAGCAATAATTAAATAAAGAATAATTTGACTAGACGTAGGATTAATTGCCTCAAATTATTGTTTATTTAATTGGTTCACAAAATATTGTTTATTTAGTGGCTTTAATATATCTATTTTCTATAGAATATTTTGAAAAATTAGAGTTTTAGATTGCTTTTTAAATTTTAGTATACCAATGAAAAATATTATTTTTCTGTAGAAAAATAAGAAAAATATTATATAAAATATGATGGTTAAATATAAAAATATTTTAGGTATTGGCATCCTGTTCTGTTGATCGTAGCATTAGGATATGGGATATGCGTTCAAATCCATCAGAAGCATGTATATTGACAACAGAAAATGCANCTGTCTTTCTTCTTCGTGTTCCAAATTATTGGAACAATTATTACAGTTGCAATTATTGCAGAATTCTCCATTTGCAAAACAATCACAGTAACTGTAGTAATAATATAATATATTTAAATAATTGCAGAAGGGTCAACCAGTGGCTGTATTTAAGCATCACACTGCTCCAATTACATCTGTGGAATGGCATCCAACTGACAGTTCAGTATTTGCTGCATCTGGTTTTGACAATCAGTTAACATTATGGGATTTGGCTGTGGAAAGAGGAGATGATGAATCAGTAAATGATGTACAGCTCAAGAATCTTCCTCCTCAACTTTTATTTATTCATCAAGGCCAAAAAGATGTAAAAGAATTGCATTGGCATTCACAAATGCCTGGAATTGTGATCAGTACAGCTCAAAATGGTTTTAATATTTTCAGGACAATTAGTGTATAAATGCAGCATATTGTTTAATAAATTTTTATTTTATGATATATCTGATTGCAGTTATTACTTTCTTAAAGTAAATATTTATATTTTAAATGAAAATTTTTGAAGTTTTGCTAACATAAGCTATAATAAACAAGAAAAAAATTTAAAACATTTTGATGAGTGTTGGATGAGTAAGTCAAATAGGACTAATACAAATGAGCAGTTATTTATCATGACATGGTCACAATGCCAGACTGTAATTTTTAATCATGTTTTTAATTTCATTTAAAATATATGCTCTCTGCCTCAAATTAATAGTGTCTTGCCCTGTACAGTACATCATACTTTTCCTTTAGCAATAGAATCATGCCAGTAATCTAACTAACTCCTTTTGGGGAAAAATTTTTTTAATTGAAATAAAGTAACTTCCAGTTTGCATTGAAATTTTGTATATAGTTAATTGGGACCTCCTGCCCCTAATGTTTCCATATTTGATCTCAGCTTTCATCTATCAAACTCTGTTTTTGAGATTAGGGAAAGACAGTGGTAATTTATAGATCTAAAATTTTTTCAGATTGCAGCCCAATATATATATATATTGGGCTGCAATATATAATATATATATTGGGCTGCAATCTGAAAAAATTTTAGATCTATAAATTACCACTGTCTTTCCCTAATCTCAAAAACAGAGTTTGATAGATGAAAGCTGAGATCAAATATGGAAACATTAGGGGCAGGAGGTCCCAATTAACTATATACAAAATTTCAATGCAAACTGGAAGTTACTTTATTTCAATTAAAAAAATTTTTCCCCAAAAGGAGTTAGTTAGATTACTGGCATGATTCTATTGCTAAAGGAAAAGTATGATGTACTGTACAGGGCAAGACACTATTAATTTGAGGCAGAGAGCATATATTTTAAATGAAATTAAAAACATGATTAAAAATTACAGTCTGGCATTGTGACCATGTCATGATAAATAACTGCTCATTTGTATTAGTCCTATTTGACTTACTCATCCAACACTCATCAAAATGTTTTAAATTTTTTTCTTGTTTATTATAGCTTATGTTAGCAAAACTTCAAAAATTTTCATTTAAAATATAAATATTTACTTTAAGAAAGTAATAACTGCAATCAGATATATCATAAAATAAAAATTTATTAAACAATATGCTGCATTTATACACTAATTGTCCTGAAAATATTAAAACCATTTTGAGCTGTACTGATCACAATTCCAGGCATTTGTGAATGCCAATGCAATTCTTTTACATCTTTTTGGCCTTGATGAATAAATAAAAGTTGAGGAGGAAGATTCTTGAGCTGTACATCATTTACTGATTCATCATCTCCTCTTTCCACAGCCAAATCCCATAATGTTAACTGATTGTCAAAACCAGATGCAGCAAATACTGAACTGTCAGTTGGATGCCATTCCACAGATGTAATTGGAGCAGTGTGATGCTTAAATACAGCCACTGGTTGACCCTTCTGCAATTATTTAAATATATTATATTATTACTTTTAACAGTTTAAAATAATAATTTTTTTTCAATTATGAAAATATATATATGTATGTATTTTAACAAACAAATGCATTTTCATTTCTAAATGAAAAAAAAGTTTATAAGTTTATTAAACAATAAATTTACAACAGAACTGTTAGATTTATTGAATTTCAAAAATGATATATGTTTTAAAATTTCAACAAGAAAAAATTATTTACAAATAATTTTGAAATGTTACAACTTCTCATATTTAATTTAATTAAGAATGGTCAACTTTTAAAATCTGAATTACCAGTAACTGATTTAATTACTTAATTAATTTAGTTAATTAAACCTAAAGTAAATATGACTATAGTAAATTCAATCCTTTGTTTTGTAATATTTGAAATACAAAATGTATGATATACACCTTGATTATTGTGTATATATTATTTAAAATTTTTATAAACATTTAAAGTTAATCAAAAATTTCATAAAGACATCACAGTGAAATCCCATCATCACAAGTAATTTGGTTATAAATTTTGTACTTTTAGATTGGAAATAGCTAAAGTAGTCATGGTAATCAGAAATTTACCTTTAAAAAATATTTTTCATAACAATCATTAAATAAATCAACAACATAATTTTAATTTTTTTCACAGAACTAAGTTTTTCACGGTGATTCTCAAAGAATTAACAATTAAGAATGCCCTTGATGGCTGTTGTCAAATACTCTTGACAATGAAATNTTTAAATTTACTTAAAATTCTTTATTTGCAATCACAATTATACTTGTAAAAAATTTGTTAGTTTCAAACAGAAATAAGATCAGTGATTGGATCTATTTCTGCCTTGGTTTTGATTGTCTGGCAATAGTTAAAATAGACAAATTACTGAACAAAAATTAAGAATTTAGTAACTCAGAAATAAGCTTAAACTCTGACAACTTAGATCTTTGTAATTTGGTGTATAACGTGGGTGGTGAACCTATGGCACATGCCTAAAGTGGCACACTAAGGGATCATCTAACACATAATGTATCATTACATGCCAGATGATCTCTTTATCTGCCACTTTTTATTTTGATTTATCATCTGTCTTTTTCAATCCTTTTGGTTTATTGACTTTTTTTTTTTAAATTTATTTTAATTAAAGCATATTTGTTTAATTTCTTTAAATATCATTATCCTCGTGTTTCTTTATGCAGCGCTCGAGAAGCGCTTTACAGCGAACACACTGAAACTGGTTTCTAATTGGCCAACACTGCTCATGACGTCATTTCGCTACACTCTTGCTGCATAAAGAAACGTGGCCTATTTGAAGTCTGAAACTTTGGTATGCATAAACATCTTTAAGACTAAGTATGCTTACTTATGTGGCACACAGACTCAAAAAGTTTGTCATCCCCAGTCTGTACTCTCATACTTTTAAATAATTTAAATCAACTATTTCTGTGATGAAACCAATACATCTTTTACAAGTATAATTATGATTGCAAGTAAAGTAATTTAAGTAAAAGTAATAAGTTAATAAAACAATTACTTACATTTAAAATTTTTAATGTAAAATTATAATTGTTTATCAATAAGTAATAATGCACTTAAATGCTACAATGAGGAATCTATGTGTGAATTCAAAGAATGTGTTTTTGAGGTTAATTTCTTGGAGTGCCGTTTGTATGATTTACATAAACACCTTACAAATTTCATCACCACCCTTGATTTCTCATAGATAAAATGAAGGCTGATGATGATAGTTAAATTAAGACTGATCATAAATAGTTGAAAGTTATAAAGTTTAAAATTTTTTGATATTAGCATAAATAATAACAAGTTATGTTATATTAATTTTTCTGATAAAATTTTTTAATTTAACAGCTTTTCAGAAGTTTAATTTCAAAACAAAAACATCAAAGCAATACAAAGATTATAAATTTAATGAAAGGAGCAATATTTTAGAATTAAGATTTTCAATTACATATTCATTATAATACATATTTTAATGATTGTAATTAATATTTAATTTCATAAATAATGTAATAAAAATTTCCAAATTGATTAATTTTAATTTAAATAGTTAGTTATTTTATTTATTTATTTTTTAATTTATGGTTTGACATTATTTAAGGAAATTTTAAGCAATTATAAATTGTTCAAAATAAAGCAAAATACAGTTTACATTACTTATTAATTTATAAGAATGCAATATCTTAAGTTATCTTACATGCAGTTTCTATATTTTTGTTATGAGAAAAAGATTAGAAATAAAATTACTATACAATATAAACTTAATAGATGAATACATTTTCATTCTTTATTTATTAATAATTTTGAATTATTTTTACTTCATTAATAATAATGAGAAATTTGAACGTAATTAGGTTTTCTTTTGACATTACTTATATAAAGTCAATATGACAAATTGGATGGTCTAAGCAAGTACTGTTAGTTTATTGTTCTGGAGGACCTGAAATCAAACTTGGCAAACAATCCTGGAATATTTTTGTCTCAGTTATGTTGGGCTACATCTTTTACTATCAAGCCATCCCCATTGTGGGCCTGTCAACACCTGATAGACATGGAATAAAGATCATCTTAGACCTATTTTTTGATTCTTTAATTTCACATTACAGTGGAAAGAATCAAAGGAAAAATTGTCATTTTCTATATTATCAAAGAAAATATTTTGAATTATGAATGTTTAAGATAGCATAAGATATTTTTTTAAGCAATTGAAATCTGGTTTTAAATTAAATGAATAAACTGATTTTGATTATGAATTATTTTAAATTTTTATTTATTAAATTATTATTTTTTTAAACTTTGATTCTGAATTGTTATAAATATTTTTGTATAAATTTTCAACAAATAGAAATTTAACACTTTAATTTTAATGAAGGATGATTTAGAATTTTAGATCAATATTTATCAACTGTATTGGTGAAGAATTTTTAACCATCTGAGATTATTATAATTCAAAGAAACTAACGAAATTAGAATAAAACTTTTTTGAAAATACAGTAGATATTTTAATCGTAAACATATTTTTATTCATTTTATATACCCGTGTATTTTGATTGAACCCATTATCCAACA
>NW_019385802.1:8547-38917 GCF_000671375.1 Centruroides sculpturatus
TCCTCCTCAACTTTTATTTATTCATTATGGCCAAAAAGATGTAAAAGAATTGCATTGGCATTCACAAATGCCTGGAATTGTGATCAGTACAGCTCAAAATGGTTTTAATATTTTCAGGACAATTAGTGTATAAATGCAGCATATTGTTTAATAAATTTTTATTTTATGATATATCTGATTGCAGTTATTACTTTCTTAAAGTAAATATTTATATTTTAAATGAAAATTTTTGAAGTTTTGCTAACATAAGCTATAATAAACAAGAAAAAAATTTAAAACATTTTGATGAGTGTTGGATGAGTAAGTCAAATAGGACTAATACAAATGAGCAGTTATTTATCATGACATGGTCACAATGCCAGACTGTAATTTTTAATCATGTTTTTAATTTCATTTAAAATATATGCTCTCTGCCTCAAATTAATAGTGTCTTGCCCTGTACAGTACATCATACTTTTCCTTTAGCAATAGAATCATGCCAGTAATCTAACTAACTCCTTTTGGGGAAAAATTTTTTTAATTGAAATAAAGTAACTTCCAGTTTGCATTGAAATTTTGTATATAGTTAATTGGGACCTCCTGCCCCTAATGTTTCCATATTTGATCTCAGCTTTCATCTATCAAACTCTGTTTTTGAGATTAGGGAAAGACAGTGGTAATTTATAGATCTAAAATTTTTTCAGATTGCAGCCCAATATATATATATATATTGGGCTGCAATATATAATATATATATTGGGCTGCAATCTGAAAAAATTTTATATAAATATATATATACATGCCTGTATATATGTAAATATATGTGCACATATTTGTTAAAATGTGTAGTTTATATTAATTTTACAAATTTATTGTTTTTTAAAAAATAAGCTAAGATTTCTTTTTAGTTCTGGCTTTTACATTTACCAAAAAATAAACAAAATTGATTCAAATTAGTGAGATGTTTACTGAAATAATAAATACAGTGCTTTATCAATGTATATTTTTTTATGAATTATTATTTCAGTTAAGTTTTTGACATAGTGTCTTTACATTTTCATTTTGACAGAAGAATTCCTAAATTGAATAATAGTTTATGTAAAGATTATTATTATTATAAAATAAATAATTTTCTATAATTGTGAAATTTAATGGCCACAAAGAAACACTTTTCCTCATAATCATTTTCAAAAATGTTTTAATAAATATTTAATGTGTTCTTCATAAGCTTTTAAAAACAACTTTTAGTTTTATTCAGTTTTATACATATAAAATCTATACATATACTTGTTCAATAAACATGTACAGTACAATATAGACTTCATTTTGAATTAAAAAAATTTTTTTTTTTTCAATTTGAACTAAAATTATGGGAGTGAGATATACAGTATTAAAAAAGAATTATAATTTTCTCTTATAAATATCTAGAACTGTATTCAGAAAACAATAGATGATGATAATGAGAAAAACAATTCAATAAAAGTTTATATATATCAAATTTCTGTGCTTCTATAAAAGATGTTTTTATGAGTTTTTTAAAATTACTTTTACTTCATCCCATCTTGTTGACTTATTTCATCTAGGCCAATATGATTAGTGTATTTAACTAGTCTTTCATGTTTACTTCCTATCATTCTATGACTCTTAGTTCCATGTTGTGTTTAATAATTTTTTTGTTTTTCAGCTATAGTAAAATTTGTTAATCGTTTTTCATATTTTTATTGTATTAATTTTTTTTTTGTAAACTAACATCATTCTTTGTTAAGATTCTAAACTTTATAAACTAAGATTTTATTAAGAATGTAATGAGATATTCTTTTAAAGTTAACAAAATTTGGTACCATGTTGACATTTAAATAGACCGTAATGGCTTCTTTTGGATACAAATGATTATTTATTTAAAAAATGTTTTCAGCTCTAGTTGAGTCATCAGTTTAAACTTAAATTTGTAACTTTTAACTGATAGAGTAGAGCTGAAAACATTATTTTAATAAATAGTTGTTGGTATCTGAAAGAAGCAGTATAATATATTTAAATGAGATATTCTTTTTTTAACTTATTCATTTGTTTTTATTAACATCAAAAAATAATCTGATTTGTCGCAATTATTATTTGCTTCCCTATTTAAATTATATCAAACAATAAGGAATAGTATTGTCCTTGTAAAGAGAATATAATCCAAAATAATAACAACTTGCATTGATAAACAATTATAATAATATATAAAATATTTAATTAATTAAAATTTAAATTTACTTAAAATTCTTTATTTGCAATCACAATTATACTTGTAAAAAATTTGTTAGTTTCAAACAGAAATAAGATCAGTGATTGGATCTATTTCTGCCTTGGTTTTGATTGTCTGGCAATAGTTAAAATAGACAAATTACTGAACAAAAATTAAGAATTTAGTAACTCAGAAATAAGCTTAAACTCTGACAACTTAGATCTTTGTAATTTGGTGTATAACGTGGGTGGTGAACCTATGGCACATGCCTAAAGTGGCACACTAAGGGATCATCTAACACATAATGTATCATTACATGCCAGATGATCTCTTTGTCTGCCACTTTTTATTTTGATTTATCATCTGTCTTTTTCAATCCTTTTGGTTTATTGACTTTTTTTTTTTAAATTTATTTTAATTAAAGCATATTTGTTTAATTTCTTTAAATATCATTATCCTCGTGTTTCTTTATGCAGCGCTCGAGAAGCGCTTTACAGCGAACACACTGAAACTGGTTTCTAATTGGCCAACACTGCTCATGACGTCATTTCACTACACTCTTGCTGCATAAAGAAACGTGGCCTATTTGAAGTCTGAAACTTTGGTATGCATAAACATCTTTAAGACTAAGTATGCTTACTTATGTGGCACACAGACTCAAAAAGTTTGTCATCCCCAGTCTGTACTCTCATACTTTTAAATAATTTAAATCAACTATTTCTGTGATGAAACCAATACATCTTTTACAAGTATAATTATGATTGCAAGTAAAGTAATTTAAGTAAAAGTAATAAGTTAATAAAACAATTACTTACATTTAAAATTTTTAATGTAAAATTATAATTGTTTATCAATAAGTAATAATGCACTTAAATGCTACAATGAGGAATCTATGTGTGAATTCAAAGAATGTGTTTTTGAGGTTAATTTCTTGGAGTGCCGTTTGTATGATTTACATAAACACCTTACAAATTTCATCACCACCCTTGATTTCTCATAGATAAAATGAAGGCTGATGATGATAGTTAAATTAAGACTGATCATAAATAGTTGAAAGTTATAAAGTTTAAAATTTTTTGATATTAGCATAAATAATAACAAGTTATGTTATATTAATTTTTCTGATAAAATTTTTTAATTTAACAGCTTTTCAGAAGTTTAATTTCAAAACAAAAACATCAAAGCAATACAAAGATTATAAATTTAATGAAAGGAGCAATATTTTAGAATTAAGATTTTCAATTACATATTCATTATAATACATATTTTAATGATTGTAATTAATATTTAATTTCATAAATAATGTAATAAAAATTTCCAAATTGATTAATTTTAATTTAAATAGTTAGTTATTTTATTTATTTATTTTTTAATTTATGGTTTGACATTATTTAAGGAAATTTTAAGCAATTATAAATTGTTCAAAATAAAGCAAAATACAGTTTACATTACTTATTAATTTATAAGAATGCAATATCTTAAGTTATCTTACATGCAGTTTCTATATTTTTGTTATGAGAAAAAGATTAGAAATAAAATTACTATACAATATAAACTTAATAGATGAATACATTTTCATTCTTTATTTATTAATAATTTTGAATTATTTTTACTTCATTAATAATAATGAGAAATTTGAACGTAATTAGGTTTTCTTTTGACATTACTTATATAAAGTCAATATGACAAATTGGATGGTCTAAGCAAGTACTGTTAGTTTATTGTTCTGGAGGACCTGAAATCAAACTTGGCAAACAATCCTGGAATATTTTTGTCTCAGTTATGTTGGGCTACATCTTTTACTATCAAGCCATCCCCATTGTGGGCCTGTCAACACCTGATAGACATGGAATAAAGATCATCTTAGACCTATTTTTTGATTCTTTAATTTCACATTACAGTGGAAAGAATCAAAGGAAAAATTGTCATTTTCTATATTATCAAAGAAAATATTTTGAATTATGAATGTTTAAGATAGCATAAGATATTTTTTTAAGCAATTGAAATCTGGTTTTAAATTAAATGAATAAACTGATTTTGATTATGAATTATTTTAAATTTTTATTTATTAAATTATTATTTTTTTAAACTTTGATTCTGAATTGTTATAAATATTTTTGTATAAATTTTCAACAAATAGAAATTTAACACTTTAATTTTAATGAAGGATGATTTAGAATTTTAGATCAATATTTATCAACTGTATTGGTGAAGAATTTTTAACCATCTGAGATTATTATAATTCAAAGAAACTAACGAAATTAGAATAAAACTTTTTTGAAAATACAGTAGATATTTTAATCGTAAACATATTTTTATTCATTTTATATACCCGTGTATTTTGATGTACATATTCATATTCTATAGATTATATTTTGTCTTTTTTTGTATCTTATTTTATCTCATTGATCCATCTTTGGTAGTTTTGTGCATTGTGTATTGTGTACAATTCTTAACGCTAATCCTAGCATTGGCCTATAGAACTGCGACTGTACTATGTACTTATTTTCCTGGCTCTGTTATATATAACGGGAAAGTATGGCGATCGATCAAAAACTGACCCCCTAGATTTTTACATTTTTGTACTCATGATCTTGAAACGTCAAGAAATGCAAAAATAATAATAAAAATTCGGGATTTTTTCTGTATGTATGGATGTTAGTGTGTGTGTGTGTGTATGGATGGATGTGGCACAATTTTGTTTACCCTCTGAAGCTTAATAACTCCTGTGCTTTCTGTCAAAAATTTCTGAAATTTTGCAGGGAGATTATTAGGGGAATTAAATTTTGGTGATTAAAGGTTGAGGGAATGGGGAGATAAAAGAGTCGTGCGTCATACCTCCAGTAGGGTCGAACTTAATGACCATTTTACTCGTTATTAGCATTTAGAATTTATTGTAAAATCCATCCCACCACAAAATTAAGCTTTTTGCCATTTTATAGTAATTAAAAATATATATAAAAAGTTTTTAAATAAAATATCATAATAATAGATGTTGCCGGAAAGTTAAGCAACTCGTTGCTGGATTTTTTTTCTTGAGCTGAGAGAGCGAAGCTCATTTCTTTGCACTCAAATGTCATTGGATTTAATTAAGTAAACTGTATCGAAAACGCTGTATCTCGATCAAATTTGGTGCGGACATCAAGTTTAAGTCAGTGAATGTCGTAAGCTATTTGGAATCATGATCAGATCGTGTCCTTGAAGAATATCACGGGAAAACTCTGCCATAGACTTAAGCTGGGATTTCGGATGCTTACAAAGCTCGTGCAGCTGTTAAGTTTTGCTTATAAGCGTAAACAAACAATTCTTGCTCGACATTCGTCGAGTTTTAAACCAAGTGTGACACATTCAGCTTATCCGTAAACGTCGCTGACTGGCAACATGAACAAATTCGAAACCTATTATATACGATACGAATTGAATTAAGTCGTTCTGAAACAAAGTTTGAAAGGAATCGAATTTCCTTAATCAGATATCATTGCATCTATTTTGAAATACACTAAATAGATTTAAGCATAAATCGCGCTCAGCTCAATTTGGAGGCATTAAAAAACAACGAATAAGATCCTGATATTTTTTAGTAAATAATTCTGAGATCGTCCATATAGTACGTAACGCAATTTTTATACTGTTCGACTACCATTCCACGGAACTCTATAATGTTTCTTAAAGCTATAGCACATATCCTCTCCCAAAATTACGTAAAGCATACCCCTTAATTGTATTAAGCAACGTCATTCGGCAAAAAAAACAAAAAACTACCGGCGACTTATGCTAATTCCTACATATTTAACAAACAACAGTCAATTTAAAGACCCTAGCATTAAATAACATTGTAAACATCCTACTTCCTTGTACCTCACCGTAATGATTACCTGTACACCCATAACTGAGTTACGTGATTTATGGATAGTCCCTTTAAATAAAAATGCAATTCTTTTTCAAACCTTGGAGGAATTGGAAAATCGACTAGTTTGCGATATTTTTTAAGTGAGAATTTATATTACAATTCGGATAATATCTTTATCAAAATTTATTTCACTCGGTTTTTTGTAGATATGATAATAGAGAATACATTTAACAGGAAAGTTTGATAACTTTCCTTTATTTGGCAAAGTCTTATGTCAATTTTCCTCTTATACAGATACAACTTGAATAAATAATTTTTTGATTGTGTAAGACTATATATTATTATATAATGTCGAATAGATTGGAAACATGATAAAAATCAAATATAAATTCAATTGAAAATTACTAATTTCATAATTCTGTCACTATGTAAATAGAATTTAAATTGTTTAAATGCTTAATTTTTTTTATAATTATGTAAACTTAAATTTATCATCAATTTGTATATTTGATTTTTTTAATACGCTGTGATATCTTCATTAAATTCCATTTTTATTCTATATTTCGTTTAATTTTAATTATAATTTTAAAGTATTTATTTCATAAGAATTTTTCCAAGAAACATTTCATTTTACTTTATAAAAAAACTAGACATAAAATTTTATTTTTCTCTTCTTATGCGAGTAAAAAAATATATTAAAATGGTGCATCAAGTATCTTGTTTAGATTTATAATTTATATATAAATTCTATAATATATTATACAACAAACATTATTTCTGTTAAACATTTAAATAGGTTTGATACAATGTAACACTAACTGGGAACGAATTTGTATAGTTTTATTTAAAGGAAATCTGGTGATGGGAATTTCCACTCGCAAAATCTAATCTAATTTTAGTTTAGTAGCTACGGATAGAAAAAAAGTGAATACAATAGCCTACTTCTATCTTTAGTTTTTTTTAATACCCGCGAGAACGAGTATTTTGCGTTTAAAGACAATAGAGAAATAATAAAATAATAGATTTAATGCAATATAGGTAACCCCCGTATAACACGGCACTTCTATAGCACGGATTCACTCTAACACGGTTCGAGAATTGGTACCATCCCCCGTATAACACGGCACTTCTATAGCACGGATTCACTCTAACACGGTTCGAGAATTGGGAACATTCCCCGTATAGCACGGGTTCACTCTAACACGGTTCGGGAATTGGTAAACCCTCGTACAACATAAAATGTAATAAAGGGTGCGTTCTTTTATACCTCCGCGTAACTCCGCGCGAGCATTCTAATTGTTTTCGTGGCTACTTTGAATGCTCTTTCAACAAACAATCCATTTAATGGTTAAATTATACAATTGGAACCTTTCTTTTGCCTGTAAAAGCTCATTTTAGAATTATAGATTCCTCCACACGATACTATCGATAGTGCAGGCGCCGCCATCTTTCTTTCACCGTCGTTCCTAAATGCCTACAAACAGCAGCGCACTTGCGGCCAAGGCGGCAGCCCCCGCTCTGGGGGACTCGGGTTTGAACCCGAACGGGTCGAAAAAACCCCAGGAATTTTTCGGGGGTTGGTCCGTTCGGATATGTCGGGCCCCGTCCCTCACCACCCGGCAGCCCCATTGTGGGCCTGGCCGAACCCCTAATGGGCTTGCAAAAAGAGGCCCTCCTAGTGCCCACAGGGCGGAAAGAGTTTAAAAAAAAAACAGCAGCACACTCCCGTTGCAGAGCGACCGCTATTAACGAACGTACCCACAAACTGTTACCAGTTGGTGATGATCATGCTGAGATCATCATATAGGATGAATAATCCTCTGGTAAAATATTTACTTAAATAATAAATAAGTATTTTACCTATGAAAAAAATGAATAATAAATCCGATTTAAATAAGGATTTAACAACATGTTTTTTAATTTTTGGAACCTAACCCCCCTTTTCACACTAGTTCTTTGTTTCGTATAACACGGATTCGCATAACAAGGCAATTTTTTGGAACGTAACTCCCGTGTTATACAGGGGTTACCTGTATTCGGTTAGCACCGTTAACTAATTAGGCTATGTCTATGAAAATTTCAGTCTCAGTTTACGAGAAGTTTTACAGACACAACTATAAAGATAAGAGGCTTAATTCTATCCTCAAAAGTAATTTATATATGATATATTGCCTATTATTGTTTGATGAAAGTCCTAATATGTTTTAACTTAGTGCCACAGTACTGTAATTCTAAATTCGGCTCTGATTATGTTTATTGTTATATAAATTTACATAAAATTATAATTGCTACAAAAGAGAACATTTATAATGATTCAAGAAATATTCTCTCGTTTTAAAAGATTAATATAAGTATTTAAATATTTAAATTTTTATTAAAATATATTTTAAATAACTTTATTAAATTTACAATATTTATGATTTGGAAGTCCCAATTTAATTTTTCATAATTAATTTCATTTAACTTTTAAAAGTTTAAATATATCAAAATAAAATATACACAATATTGATCTTTGTTTAGATTTATTTAAAACTGTTAACATTTTGTAATTAATAGTAATTTAATTGAATGAATATAAAAATAATACAAATGAAAACAAAATACTATAGCCTCTTCATTTATGTATTTTTGTATATCTTTCAATTCTAAATATTTATTTGTTTATCCTAAAACTGGAAGCAAAATATCCCTAGTTACATTAAAATGTGTAAATAAATTTTTGAAGTCATCTTACTATACAGTAAATAGAATTTAGCTCAATATCATGTATGGTATTTTATATAGATATATAAAAAAAATATTGGTCTACAAATATATAATAATATACAACAGTAAGATACACATTATTTAATATCTCCACTTAAGTCCATGTGATATCTGATCCTTTCGGATGTCCAGAAAAGCTAGGCATATTAATCTTTCTGAGGTACCAATATATTAAAAACAGCATTTAAATTAAATTTTATTATTTAAAAAATATATTGTAACTAAAGTAAAGATTTTAATTTTTTTTATAACGCAAAAGAAATATAATAAAATTAATGGTCTGTAACAAATTTTTCGGACGTCCCGTGAATTTAAGATCCAGACTGAATGGCACTACTGACTTAAAATTTACAATGCGATTTGGAATATAAAAATAATAAACAATTTAAACTAATGTTAGAGCCAATTTTGATAAAAAATCCTATCATAATTTTAGAACATGTTGCAAGTAATTTGTCATTATCATTAGCACATTTCTGGATCAGCGATCAGATTGAATGCCCAAGATATAATCTAGTAACTAGACAATTGTCTTCCACACTATTTTCTCTCAATTGTAATAAATTTCTGTAATTACTAAGATAAACAAGTTACTATCTAACATCAGTAAAAAAGTTTATTGATGTTAGATTTAACCTATTTCTCTTATTGATATATATATATATATACTGTATATATTAATAAATTACTAGCCACTATAAAAAAAAATCAATATAGAGTTTTACAGATTAATAAGATTTAAGACATAAATATTTCATTAATTTATAAATTAGATGCATTATTTTCTTGATGGTTGATACATGAATCGTCTAATATATTACTCAAAAATTATATTCTGTCAAATAAGATTAAGGAAGAGAAAATGATTGAAGTTCCCTTTTCGATTGTATGATAATATGAAAATTATACAAAAGACTTTAAATATAGAAGTTTCTTCTTTGAAATTTCACAGATCCAGAAGAATTTTTGAGATAACGAATATGGCCTATAAATATCTTTCAATCTGAACATTAAATTGAAGGTAAAAGTACCAAGTTGGCTTTGTCAAATATCTCAAATTTCACTTAATCGTATTTTTCTTCGTCTGTCGAAACTTTTCCAGATTAATAGTTTCGATTTGACTATTGAATAAACACTGTTTTTCTTTTTTTTTCAAAATTCTACATTGAAAAATATTGATAATATTTGAGCCAACTTCTATTGGAATAATTTCTGTAACATCTTTTAGATTTACAGAGAAATAATCAATTCTTATTATGATCTTTTTATATATATGATCAATATTTATAAAGGATATCATAAAATATGCGAAAAAAATATTTTAGTTTCGTTAACATTTGAACAAATTTGCTAACTTTTAATGTCTATCTAAAAATCATTTGTTTTACTCTATACGTGTAAAAGATTACGTGGAAAACATTCTTGTATACAATCCCTTATATAATAATGCCATAATAAGCATTTTAAAAACTAATATAGATATAAAAACAATCGTAAAAGAAGATAACTTCTTAGATTTTTTTTTTTTTGGCTTTCTAAAAGTAGTGGGAATCTGATATAATTATTTATTATTCTAAAAATCTTTTACATCTGTGGAAATAGCCAGATGATTAACGAAAGCCATCAGCTTTACAATTAGTCTACTGATTACTTTAATTGATCGGTTGTGTTAGCCTTATACATTTGTACACCGAATGTATTATTTTTGTATCCTGTTCGTCATTAACTTCTTTTTATTTTCATGTTTTTATATTTATTTATTTAACTTTTCATCGACTCCTGGAGCAGTTTAACCTAATAAACTGTTAGTTAGTTACTGTTTTATGATTCAAGCATCATAAATTAACTAAATAATAATTGATTCCAATTTATTTTATTTATAAACTAGTAAATATATATTTAAATTTTTTTAAATTAAATTAATATTAATTCCAAAATGTTAATCATTTTTAAAAGATTTAGTTTTATAAATAGAATTTTATTATTCTGGAGAGAAATTAGGCGAATTTTCTTTGTGAATAAATAAAGAAATAAATTAGGAATCTCTCGTATATTACGTTTATCCGACATATTTTGATCTCTCTTAACATTTAATGTAAGAACAGAATAGAAATTTTGTAATATTATACTCTGGTATCATAATTCTTCAAAAGTAAGTTTATTTAATTTTATAAATTTATTTCAAACATTTCGGCATCATCACAAAAATCTATCAAACTAGAAACCATCAGAAGACATCAAATCCCATTTGAAATCGACCCGCAAAGAAATGATCTATTTTAACTAATTTATCAATTTTATGGTTAGAATTTGTTTCTATTCGACGATTTTATCCGTCTATTTAATTTTTCTAATGCTAATTCAACGGTTTAATAACCCCGAATTAGCATTAGAAAAAAAAAAAAAGAATCTGGAGTCATTTAGACTACGACTGCAAAAATGACAAACATTCGACCTTTAACTTTCAAACTTGCATAATTTATTGATGTCGTTTACTTTTTTTGAAATCGATTTTGAATATGTACCAAGAAACTGTAAGGAATTTCATCATACAAATACCAGACTCTTCAACGAAAAAATTTGAAAAATAAAATAAAATAAAAGAGAGGAAGAGTCTCACGTAACTATTGTCCAACGTAAAAAAAGAAAAATTAACAGAGAATTTTCTTGATAAAATTAATTTCTGAATAAATTATATAGTGTCGAACGATAACTACTTTTATTAAATTGGATTGGGATAATCGTATTTGATGGATTTAATAAACTTGAGACTGATTAATTGTTGTAAGAAATGTTCTAGAATATAAATTACTTTAAAAGAAATAAATAAAAATAATCGTATACATCAAAATTCTTTTCGAAAAATTTATATTAAATTTTATATGTTTTAATTGATTTATATTGATTTTTTATTTTTTTAAATTATTTTAAAAATAAAGAAATATTTTTTTTTTTTTTAGATTTTAATTTGTGAGAAATATGACATTTTTTTTTTATTCTATGAAAAGTATTGTCTAAGACAAGTATTTTCAGTAGAAAAAGTTAGTACATGTTATTACAGAAATATTTATTTTTATTTCTGTAATTACTATTTTTGAATATTGTAGGTAAAAATCCCTATAGAAATATTAAGTCAAGATATCAAGGAATTTGCTCTTCAAAGCTTCAAAAATATTTTAAAATCTTCTTCTATAAATCAAAATCCTTCATTTCAGAAGCTTTTGTTGTTACAACATTATATATTCTGCATTAAATCTTTTCAATAAATGAAAATAATTTTTATATTAATTATTTCATTAAAATTTAATTATAATTTTCTTTCTTATTTACTCTACTTATTGAGATTATATTAATTTTTAATAATTAAAATACATAATTAACTGTTTCCAAATTATAAATCTTCTCTTTGGATAATGAGAAAATTATTATAGTTTTTTTTTNTTATAATTAAAGTTTTACTTTTAAAAGATTTGTTTCTTTTCTTTCTAAGTGCATCAGACTTATTAGCATAAAGTTAATTATATTTGTTCAAAATATGCGTGTAGATCTAATGAACAATATTTTCTGGAATTAAAATGTGCCTGTGTAATTAATTACGCTATTAAAGAATAACTTAAAGGAAAAACTGGAATGAAGAGAATTGAGGAATTAAAAAGTAAACTAATTTCTGTAAATATGGCGATGTCATAAATCCGGATTCATTCTAAAATCCTTTATAAGTTATTCCTTGTTTTTATACGTTGAAAGATTGATTTATAACTCTTTTTCCTCCCCTTTTGATGCATTGGTGCAGTTGAAAAATGAGGAAACTTAACTCGGCACAGATTCGAACTTAAAATTTTTAAATTTTGATATTGATCTGTCTCTTCTATTGTACACTTATCTTTTTTTGTATTCGCTCTTCTTTGAAGTGTCGTCATTTACAAAGCCTAACATAATTTTATATCTCTACGATGTTCCTTTTTTTGTTGTAGTTTATCCTACTTTTGTGATTTTCGGGCTTTTTTTTAAGTGTAGCATCTACTTACTGAATGGATAAACGAAACGAATGATAGATAAATGTTAAAGTAATCTAGGGAAAAAACACTTCTTTATACATTTTATTTTATTTAAATCGTTTTAGTGATGAATTACAAATAATTTTATTGCAGTTTTGAGTGAAAATACATGGTATAGTTCAGTTTTTATTTATTTATTTATTTATTTATTTATTTATTGGCATCGAAACATTCGACGGTCGCATTCGAATTCATTCGTATAAGAATTATTTAATAAGCTTTTTTTTTTATAATATCGACATAATGTTCACTAATTCTACAACTGAAAAAATTATGAATCTTCTATTAGAAATGTCTACTCCATAAAAGAATAAACTTCTTTTTTTTTAAAAAATATTGTACTTGTGCGAAGTTCTAAGAAGTGTTTTCTTAATCTCCTATAGAAAAGAGACACACATACACTTATATATATATATATGCTATAAAAGGCTTTTTCTTAGTTTGAAGATAAAGCCAATATATAAGCTATATATATATATATTTGATTGTAGGCAAATGCATCCCGACCGAAAGGACGAGCCTCGGAATAAACAATTTTTGATAAATTAGACACAATATAAAATTGTCTCTAACATTATGAGAATTATAGCGACAAATACAGTTGCCCTAGTTCTACTGTACAACAAATATAGAACTTACTGTATATTGAACCTTCAAACGATCCGGATAAGTCAACATCTTTTGCACGAATGTTATTGGTCTTGGATAAAATTGTGAATATATATATATATATAATGGAGAGCGTATTAAGTCAAATAAAAATCAGTAAAATTTACAAAATTAAAGTTCAAAGACAATTTTTTGGGTTGTCTAATTTACTATATCAAAAAATCATGATGATCATCAAGCGACGAGGATCTTAACAAGGATACTTTCGCTAATTTTTATGATCATTAATTACAAAAAATGGTTTTTTAACGATGACTTTATTGCCGACGGACACTTCCTTTTATGATATAAAAATCGAATTAAGTAAACTTATTAATGATAGTTAAACTATTTTAACTTATTAAATTAAATGGATAATCTTATGCTACATTTAGAAAAAAGTTTGATTTTGTTTTAATGCAAATTATACAGATTCGATAATTAGAAAAAAAAAAAAAAACATTTATTGTGGTTAAATTTCGATTTAGTCTAGTCTGATCCCAAGGTAAATAATGCAGATAAATAGGTGAAGCGTGTCTAATGTAAAATACATCCCGAATTATAAACGATACTCGACCTGTATCAATATCAGTTGCTTTACTAACCAATTTAAACAGAATAGATTGGGCATATTCGTAAACTCAGAGATAGATATTAACGCGTAATTTAAAGTCTGCTGTGTACTGTACGTAGTTAAAAGTGCAGAATATTATTTAGAAATGGCAAAACTATTCTTCGATTGGAAATTGGTTATTGCTTTAATCTTAAGGGAAGGTAGACAAATTATAATGTGGTGTACTAGAAGACGACAATATTGGTACAGATCGGTATAATTTACATGGAGATGTCTAATATTAAGTTTGAAGGTGGAAGGTAACAAATTTGTCGAATGTCTTCTTTAAATTTTGACACCATTCTCGAAAGAAATGCGGAGAATTTTCCTAAAATCGAAATATTCGGTTTCGAGGAATTTTTCCAACATTTTCCTAGTGGATTAAGTTGAATAGAAGTATACTTCTGTCAGTTAAGTATTCTTTTAACATCTTACGGGTTGATAAATTCGAAGTAATCATTTTCGAGAATGAAGGGTCTTTTATTACCGGAGCGTGCTTTGGACAAGTTCCACTAAAGAAGAAAATTTCCAGGCCGCATTTTAAAAGATTTTGTGCAACCGAGCCAACTTCCCTCGTCCATCGATACTCAGGTTATTATTTATTGCTTATTTTATTGCTTTATCTTTAAAAAACCGATTCATTTTTGAGCAACATAACAAAACTTAAAACGAATGTCACTCCTTTCTATTTTAAATATAAAATGTATCGATAATCACATATTAAACGTCTTTGACGGAGCTAGGCACGATTGGAATGTAAAACCACACGTAAATTTGTATATCAATCTCTCCATGACTTTAGACCTGAATATAAAAAAAGATCCCCGAATATTTCCTGCAATAGTGACTATAACGCAACTCTCCGGGATCTTGCACATAAATATAAAAGTTTTTTTTGAAAATCTTGCATGGATTATATCCCTAACCCTGCCTTAATTTTTCATCTGTTTTGATGTTACGCAAGCATTAAGGCGTATTTAGGCCAAGCGCCATTAAAGAAAATCGAAAGAGCTGTGCTTAGTTGATATTTTAGTAGGCCTATATTTTCCACATAAAATCCCGGATGGGTTATGACAAGTGCTTTATCAGTTGTACCCTGTTGTAAAATAGAAGATTCAGCACGAATGAGGTTCTTGCCCGCTAGACATGATCCATTCTTGTATTCTTTGCTCCTTAACGTCTTTATTAATTCTAGTTTCCAGTCCGAAATTAGACAGAAGCTCTCCTAGTCTATCGTCTTTGTTATCGCAGTCCGCGATTTTGGATGTTCTAGGACTTCGACACATGACCCACTTATCTTGTAAGTACTTGTTTGTCTCGGTGACGGGATATCTTTTAGAAGGTTTAGCATCCATCAAGCGACGAAACAACCTGTGTAATCTGGCTGTAAAGCGTCTGAAATCTTTAGGAGTTCTAGTGGTCTTCCTTTTCTGCCAATGAATGAACTCGGTAAAGTGTGAATCTGTAATGTCTGCTTTCTGCCAGGGAAATTTCCCTGTCAGAGTAAAATAAATCAACATTCCGACTTGCCACACGTCAGATCCAATCTCGATACTGTAACCTTCTAAATGAACAGCTTCCCAGATTTCTGGAGGACAAGTCGGCAAACATCTGCTCCTTTTCTTCACCAGAGTTCCTGCTCTTCTAGTCATAGCAAAGTCTGTTAATTTGATCCGACTAAAGTCGGGTTGAAAAATGAGGATATTTTCTGCCCTGACGTCTCTATGTACTAAGTCTTTACTGTGCATAAAATCCAAAGCGGAACACACTTGCTGCACCACCGATTTCACTTCTTTTTCGTTGATGCCTCCCGTATTCTCTACGTACTGTCTTAAATCCCCTAGAGGGGCCACCTCTTGTGCGAAATAATAATGATCTTTGCTTTCGAAAGTTACGTCGTAAGTGTCCAGAACATTGTTATGAGGAGACAAGAAGTAGCTGTAGTGAAACTCCGCTAGAAAATCCTTAATAGACGTAGCGTTTTTACGAACTCCCTTCAACACTATTTGCATCTCCGTATTTTTGTGTACAGCAAGAAGAATCTTCCCGAATTCACCCGAAGAAATTACTTTGATCAGTTCGTATTGGTCTTCTAAGTTTACGGCATTCAGTTGAATATCGCGGATTTTGTGGATGCTACTTTTTCTCTTGGAAGACATTATGCTCCGGCCGTTCACTAAAGGATAGAAAAAAATAATAATAATAAATATTCTTCACCTGTACAAAATACATCCATCAACTCATTGCATTCTTCCAAAACACTATGCAGCACTGGAGAACAACACTACATCTCAGGGTTAGTAACACTTCCATACAAACAAATGAGATATTCATTAGGCGAGGAATTTTTCAAGGAGATTCCTTGAGTCCTCTCTGGTTCTGCCTAGCCCTGAACCCATTATCCAACATGTTGAACAACGTGCAATATGGCTACAATATCAGACATGAAAAAACAACACAGTTTACGCTGTCACATCTCATGTACATGGATGACAAAAACTTTATGCATCCACACAGAAACAACTTCATCAACTCCTACAAATTACACACTCATACACTCATACACTAAGGACATACAAATAGAGTTTGGTTTAGACAAATGCAAAAAACTTCACATAGAAAAAGAAATCCTGAAGAAAGAAGATTTTGCACTTGGAAATAGAGACGTTATTGAATCCATGGAAGAGGACGAGTTCTACAAGTATTTAGGATTCCAACAGGCCAAACTAACAGAACATACACAAATAAAGCAAAGATTAATTAAAGAATACCAAAGTAGGTTAAATGCTATNAAATAAATCTTAATATTTTATCCGTTATGGCTTTATATATATTATAGTTTTATAATATATTTAATTTGTAAAGTTTATTAGAGCATTTGCCAGTTTTCCAAATTTGGAATAAGTCCTCTTCCTAAAGTTGAAGGTCAAATCAGGATTATTTCTCTTGCCAAAATCTTTTTGAATTTTAATCTACACACTTCGAAGATGGAATCAAAAGGTTTTAATGAGATTTATAAGGAGTTAGATTCAAAAATTATTTTGTTTTATTAAATTTATTTTAAACACTCGTTACAATTGTTTAAATATAATTCGGATCATTACATCGTTAGAGTGATGTATTTTATTTATATTATGATTAGAATATTTGGTTATTGTGTACGAATAGTTTTAAAATCTTAAAAAAAAATTAAATAAGCTTTCACTTTTAGTAATTAGATTATATAAAGGAACGTTTAAACATCAGCAATTTGTAACTAAGAAATAATGTAAACTAATCAAATTTAAGTTTTTATTGATTAAAATAAACAATTTTTTTTTTCGCTTTTGGTCTTAATGTGAAGAATTAAGGGCAAAAAATAAAGAAAACTTCAAAGATTAATCTTAGAAACCACAAAGATTCTCTATCGGTCCGAATCTTTCCGGATGTGATGGAAAATTAACGATGAGATCAGTGATCTGTAAAGGACTTAGAGAATTTTCTTCCGTTCGTGTCCTAATATTAGTTTTTTTTCCTTTTATATATATATATATATATTTTTTATTAACTTAAATTCGATTCTGCATTAGTTGTGTTCGCCATTTAAACTTTATTTGACTACTCGAAGTTTGTTCTTTTTACGAATAATTAAACGAAAAAAAAATTTGATTATATCCGAAAGAAACAATCATTCTATAAAAAGACGAACATCTTAAATGTTTTTGATTGTTTGCAACCAAAAATATTCGACATCTTTTTCTTCTCTTTGTCTGAAAGCTCGGATAATCGGAAGGAGGAGAGCGGCTGTGACGTCAATGGTTGATGACGTCAATGGATACTTTCCGGTTGCCGTGGTAACGGTTTAGGAGCTTTTCTTTCCATTTGTCCTGTTGATCGGGGAAAGAGTGGGAGGAAAACACCCACTCGCTCTTTGATTCGAGTAAAACTCGTAATATGTTTCCCCAAACTTCACATTATTAGCCATTTTGAACTAGTATCGTAAATATTTAGACTGCTGGCATAAATAAAACCATTTAGGGGTTCATTGAACATTAAGCAACCATATTAAGTGTCATGTTCGATATTCGATGCTAAATAAAGCGACTCCCGCTATCGAAGATGTTTTTAAATTCTTATTATCTCGACGATTATCTAATCACTGGAATAATTCCACAAATAAAAACTATTAAAGTCCTTCTTTTAGAGATTAAAAGCCTAGATTGTTAAAGCTATTCAAAAGATATTTTTATATATTGACAAACCAGACTCGATTATAATAATTATAAACTAACAATTATAAACAATTAACATGACTAATAAAGATAATCTTTACTATTATATGTTGAACATATAAACAATTATCCTCTCGAATTATTAAAAAAAAAAAAAAATTCGTGAGTAGCCAAAATTTTCAGATTTTAAAGAGAAAATACCTGGAAATGACGCCGTAAGATAACGAGATCAAATCGAATAGTTTATCGATTACCTTTTAATTAGGTAATTTAATTAAACGATACAATTATCTTGGAAGATATTAATCGCGAGTTTGTTTTACAGAGGTAGATATTAGATAATCGAAGAGGTCAGAACGAGAAGTTTTGAAAAGGTCATAGGGCAAAAGGTGCTCAACTTATAAGACTTTCGTTTCGATACAAAAAAGAACTGATTTTGTCGGGATTTATGCTATTAATTTAACGAAAAACATTCTTTTTTTTTTAATTCTCTGTTTTATTATTCACTATTGATCCGAAGCGTAATTTGTAAAGTTTATTTACTAAATATCAACGATGGTTCATCATATTTACGTCTATATAATGGGTAATAAATATATTTTCATACATAATTTGCTTATTATCAACGATCATTTAAATTCGTTAAATGGACATCAATAACAATCTGGACAATATGGATGAATCGCCATGATCGTTTATTCATCAACTATCGTCGACTAATCGCATTTACATCAGAATAACGATAATTAAAATAATATATTTGTCATTTCAATGTTATAAAATCATTTCGATCGATTCTTTATCACAATAGAAGAAGATCAACTTTGATAACTTATATCATTTAGATCTAAAGAATAAGGAAAAATCTTTCCTAGAAAGAGTAATATAAAATTTAATTAAATCTAGTATAAAATTTACATCTCTACCATACTCTTAAATTTAATAAAATTAAATTTAAGCGTGCGGTAGAAATTTAAAACTTGTGTTTGAGAAACCCTCCCATCATGTCTTATGTCTTCTTACTAAAATATTACTGAACGTAAATATAAATTCTAATATATTTATCTTAATATAGAAGTAAATGAAAATTAAGAACATGTTTTTTTTTCTTTAGAAAATATGTCCCCCATTAAAATATATATTGTAAATTTTATCATGCTTACTATAGCCTACTAATTACAATTTGAGGATTTTATAGTGTATTTTGGAGTCTATTATTCGCTACAACTATTTATAATTACTTTCAAATTGTAGAATTCTATGTTATTTATTACACTTTTACGTTTCAGTAACACAAATATAAATCTCGATATAGGAGTAGAAATTCCGCTGGAACGTTAGTTCCGCTTTAAAGAGTAACCAATATGTTATAATAAGTTATAGCTTCTCTAAAGAAGAAGATAGAGACGGTTCAACAAAGCGATTTTATACGAAAATTCGTAGAAACTTAGTCTTTTTCATAAACATTTCTAGCTAAATTAGTATAGGAAAAATAAAAAAATGGCGAAATTTATGAACTCCTAACTTCGTGTTTATTTATCGAGTAAAGACTACTTAACCTCTGTAGAGTTCTATTAACTTTAGATATCCCGATTGGTACAGAGATGCTAATTTTGGTAACAGATATTTATTTATTGCCACTTGTTCCTTACCGAAGAATTATGTACTCTAATTGGAATTTGTGCTGAGTCAGTTCTCTTTTCTCTCGACTTGTTATCGGTAATCTTTTAGTTCATAAACTTGGCTTTCTTCTATCCTAATCACATGACTTTCGAAGGTGACTCCTTAGAAGGCCAATCTTAAATTCGGAACCGCTAAGAAAATTCTTTATCTTATTGTCAGTCAGTCAAAGTTTCTAGCATCTTCTATCGATTTGTACAGAAAATAAAATACTATAAAGACAATAAATAGAAAATCTGGATATAAATAGAAAGAGATTAGTTGTAACGGAAAGAAGTATGCGAATGGTCTTTTCCTGTTCTCTCTTCTTGTATCCAATCTGTTTCAGATTTCCCGTTAACCTCCGATTATATATATTTTTTATTCCTCAGTACAACATTTAACTTCTAATAACTCCAAGAAAATATCAATTCGTTTTTCTTGTAAATTTAGAAAATTAATACGAAGATTTTCAATGATGTAGAATTGATAATGTATATACTATACAGTATATCAATTTTTATAATAGTTATATTAAGAATGAAAACCTACTAATTTTATATGGAATTAAAGAGAAATCATATTATATAACTAGTTCTAATCAAAAATTCGAGCAATTCTTCGTTAGAAATTATTTGCGCCATTAAATCACCAATCAATTTCTTATTTACTTTTTTGATGTCTTCCTTAGAGATGTAATTATCTTCGTATCATTCACTTTTTTTTTTTTTTTTTTACTTTTACTTCTCAGTTTACATCGTTTGTCTCATGTATTTTTAATACCTGTTTTAGAAAGAACTTGTTTCGATCCTTCATTACAGGATAATTAAGTGTAGAAAGCGATTGATTGACAAGTGGTAGACTAAAGAATCATGTAAAATAAGTATAATGTTTATGGTTCCCGTCTTAAATTTTTGGCAAATCTCCATGGCAAAGTAGAAAATCACAAAAATGCCAGAGGTCAGAGACGTCCGTTTTGACGCAGTTATGTAATTTTAAATGAATAATTGACAAATCTGTTTTTATTTTTTTTCCCCTGACGATATAGGAAATAATAGCTTCTAGGAAATATCACTAATTCTATCTACTTAATTATCTTAATTAATAATAAATTATGTGGTATTGGAGCTGTTCAATATCATCGAATTCCATAAATTCACTTAGTGTAATCACATACATATTAATAGAATGGTTTAACGTTTACTCTATAATACCCGGTGTGAATATTATGTAATGCGTTTGGATAGAAAAATTTGCATGCAAGAATGCTCATTTAGATGTATTTATTAGTAATATAATAGCAATACTTTAAAAATTATAACTAAATCGGTCTCATTAAAACTTTAATATTATCCGATTACATTACGTTTGATTCACTGGCGTAGGAACTAAGGGCTATATTTTTCCAAAAAAAAAAAAAAACAATAATTTTAATAAATAAAGATAAAGTTTCTTTTTTTATTATTCATTCTAATTTAAATTTCTACCAGGAGCTTATCAATGAATAAACTAGTTTACTTAATTATAATAAATAGAACTATTCCTTAAGTTAAGAAGCGCTTGATTTCATTTTTATGGTTTCATAAATCGTTTATATATTATATTAGTGATCGCAGAACTACATATAATTACAATACGAAAACTTTTATACAAGAACAAATTAGTTTTCAAACAGTTTTCAAAAAATACATAAGCTAGTAAGTAGCCTATATAGAAGACGTATAGGGGTGCATTCATACTTTAGACATAATCGATTTAAATATTCAATCTATGTATTGATTAGCAATTAACAGAGATTCATTTTAGATCCATTAGTTTAGTAGGACATCCAGACAGAAATGTCAACAAAGCAGAAATTTAGCTAATACGAAAATGGGCGATAGTCCTTTCTACTCGATCCTAAAGCGATAAATGTAAAGTATCTTCATTCCATCCCTATCGTCTTCAATATCAAATTGTGCTAAACTAATATCGTAGAGTAAGAAGGTATATTCGATCATGCAATCGAAAGCAATTTTGCTAGAAATCTAAATTATAATTAAAGAGTTTCGCCTGGTCGCTTAAGACAATTAGACCCAACTCTGTCATTTTTATGTGCGGCTTATTAGCTAGACAATTTAAATTACTCATTTTTTTTCTTTCTTTCTTCTTCTTACGAAGTTCAATTTAGAAAAAAAAAAACATGATCGATGAAGCACTATAGCCGATAAATTTTAGGTATGCCTATGAGAATTTTAATGAATCACTTAGCGGGTATCAGAATTTATTTTAATGTTCCAGACACTATCGAATAAAGGTTAAAGTTCGTCGAGTGTGGTCCTACTCGTTTAGATATAATAAAATGAAAAAAAAATTAATACGATTAAAATGCCAAAAGTCATCTTATTAGACCCGTAGAATATTATAAACGAATAAAAATTATACAGAAATATAAAATTTTCTATGTTATAACACATAAAATGTACGGTGTGTTTTATATTGCCATCAATTTGTAACTTATTTTACATGCGACAAACGATAACAATCTCAATAATTTCCGGACTGAAAGGAAAAATTTGTTGTTAAAATGTAAAAATAGCCGAGAAATATATATATAAAAATTACAAATTAAATTATATATAGAAACTTTAATGTCGTTTTTAATTAGACATTATGGGAAAATGACATTAGAAATTTATAGTATTAAAAGAGGCAGAGAATTAAAAATATTTAAGAAATTTTACTGTTTGTTTTAAGAAAAATTAACGATATTGAAGATATTTTAGATAGCGAAAACAATTATTATATAGAATATAAAATAAATTAGTAAATTTATCTATTAAGAAGCTATGCTCGATTGAAATCACGTTTCGCTTTTGTTTACAGGCCGTTTTAAAAACTTTTGAGGCTCCCGATCAATTTCTTTAGAAGCTTTTACAAAGATACAGATAGTTAATAAAAATATTACTAAATGAGCAGTAAGATGAGGCCTCTAAGATGACGAGGCCTCCCGCCATAGTCGAGTATGCCCGTTTGTTTCGTCATCCCGTTTGTTTGCTTGAAAAAATATGAAAAAAAAAACTACATTATGATATATGGAAAACCACACATTTCCAAACGTTTTATAACAAGTTTTAGCTTCTTTAGATCCGGTAAATCGGTATGTTCACATGAAAAACATATGTAAATACTTTAGGAACAACGATCAATGTAATTTTCTTCACTTAAGAATATTTTTTTGACGAAGAATAATCAAACGATTTCAGAATATTCGTCGAAAGTTCGAATGTAGACTTATCGGTAAATCTTCTTTCTCTTTTTATTTGACATTCTGAGATTATCTCTCTTTTTTTTTTTTATTAAATTGTTTGAAAAAAGAATACACGAATTACATTCTCTGGCATTAGAAAATTGCTTAAAACTCGAAAGCTAAAGACATTAAAAATTAAAGTAAAAGAAAATCTATCACGTGACGGTAGCCCATTTGGAACAATATTTAAAAGTTGTCCTTGTGAAGTAAATGAAATTAATCATTTCTCTCCGGTTTTTTTTTCTTTTTCTTTCTATTCGATTTATTTTCCGGCAAAAGAATAGGGAAACAAAATGAGATTTTTCACTTTACTCGTCAAGCAGAATTTTCACTTTCCGATTTTGGTAAAATGTCAAAAGTTGACATTAACAAAGCAATTATCTTAAAACCCAAAATTTTCTCTTCTCGACATCTTTTCGTAAAGCAAGAAAGACGAAGGGAAAAGAAATATTTACAGGGGCAACCAAATTACTTCTACCTATCGTTCATTACTTGGGGGGAGGGGTGGCCCTTCCGGATGTTTCGGGCCCCGTCCCTCATCGCCCCATTGTGGGCATGGTCCAACCCAAAATGGGCTGGCTAGAAAAAGACCCTCTTCGTGCCTACGGGGAGGAGAAAATTTTAAAAATAAACCATTCATTAACTCAGGGATTCATCCTTCTTAAGCATTTGAAAGTGTTTCCATCTTCAATCTCAAACTGTTAAAAGCTAATTATCACTTAGAATGTACGACCTATAACTTAATTTACCTTCTGCTACATTAATTTAATAGTATTTTCAAGTAGGGGATAAAGAAATAACAATTATAAATTTGTGCAATTTCACCTCGTAAGATGAAGAAATTGGCTTAATTTTTCTAATTATTAAGATAGAAGCAATGATAAAAATATCATTAAACTAATATAAATTTCCTTTATTATTATTATTTCATTTTTATAATTTGAGGTAATTAACCTTTTAAAATTCTCCATTAATTTTTAATAAACTGTAAGGACGATTAAAAGGAATTATCGAATTTAAGACGACAATATTGACGAAACATTGCAACAGACTTCTATCAATTTACTTCGACAATAAAATATTTTCCATCTTATTCTACCCGGGAAACAATTAAGAGAACATTAAAAAATTTTGTTGAATATTCTTATTTTTATTTTAAATTTCAGAAATATTTCTATGTTATTTTTAAATAAAATTTGAAAATAATATTACAGAGATGGCCACTATAAATTTCTCACGGAGCTCGTGATATTCGAGTAAGTGTTCGTGTTATTTAAGTTAAGTTTTCCGTTACGTCTTAACGACATTTTCAATCTTAATAAGAGATTAGTTGTGGGCAAAGAGACCGAATGCAATCCAAATTTTAAAATATGAATTCTTTAATATCGAATGAAAATATATATCCGGAACATTCCTCGACAGGATGACAATACGTGCCAAGGAGAAATGGGCGTTTTGAGCGCGATGTCCCAAACGACATTGGGAACAAGTGGCACCTCTGACGCACCGACGACCCGGCGCGACCTTTACCTAGGTCAATCCCTTGACATTCTATTTTTGGAAATGACCCGGATATAAATAGCATCGGGAGAGCGCGCGAGTTACTATATTTAGCCCATATATAATCGATTGACGCACGTGCGGTGCTAACAAACAAAACTTACGGACAGACGCCACCGATTGCGTCCGGGACGGTCTCCGTCGGAGGGAAATAACCCCCTCCCGAAAAATCGTCTTTCCTGTGTTATTTCGTGAAATGACGTCGACTTACCTGAGAAGTTTTTTGTGCTGGAAAACGGGTAGACGGAAACCGGAGAAGAGTGGATGAAACCACTGCGACGATCATCGTTCCAGAGGCAGACTCGCTCTCGCTTTGGACCGGACCAGAACCGATGACGTCGGCCTGACGTAATCGACTGGTGACGTCACCTGCGCGGTATCGATCCATCGAATGTTGCCGCACAATGTATAGTGCAGCAACATTTCGATCACTTTTGCTCGATTTTTTCTCTCGCTCTTCTCTTTTGATTCTCTAATTTAGACGCAGTTCCTCGGGTCCACGTCACGTGATCCCCGGTCGATGGTGACGTCGGTCGCGTGCCGGGGACGTCAAGAAAGTCGCACCTCCCTGGAGAGTTCGTTCCGGTTGCCAATGTCCAAAAAAGTAGTTTTCTCTCGCAAAGAAACCGCCGACACTCAAAATATTTATAAATTCCAATAATGCGACTTGAAAAATGAAAGCGTTCGTTCATTTCTTACCGGGCTTATCAACGAAAAACATCAAAAATATGTTTACCCGTTGTTTTTTTTTTTTTGTCTTCGGAGTTTTATCGTCTTTTTGTCCGATATTTAAAGAGAGAAAACCTCACATTATAATTACCAACGAAATGATATCTCGCCATTTTCTTAATGATGATAATTATCATTCTTCGTGTTAACATTCTATTTTCTCTTAAAGACATTTGTAATAGGTCCTAACTGTTGACATTAAAACCCGATTAGGACCGAAAGAACTCAGATACAATCGCGTTATTTCGTGCAAAATAAGGAAAAAGTATAACTTAAAATGGTTAGATGAAGCGAATGAACGTTTAAAGAAAACTATTTGATGGTGTAATTCATCAAAGATTAAAATTAAAATTAAATTTTTGATAAAGAATGCCGGAGAATAACAGTAAATCAACTAAAAATAAGTCCACTCGAATAAAAACACGATGCTTATTTTATCGCCGCCAACCATAAATACCAACAGTTTAGGTGGTTCTCGTAACGTCTTGTCATTCTGTAAATAAATAAAGTGACTCGTCTCGATCTATCCTAATCGTTGGACAGTTTACTCTTCGTTACCAAATACAGTATATCGATATTCACAACATATATACGTATATTGATAGACCTACTTTTTGATATATATTTTCTAAAATTAATAACAGTGTAGTGTATATAATATACTTCTGTTCGAATTTATTCATATTTCCTTGTGTTTCTAAGATGTTTCGAATTCTTTTTTTAGGACTAAAAAAATCTCAATTCGATTGAATTCTGTATTTAATTTTATCATTAACAACAAACTATAGATATAAAAGTCAGTGGCACACTCAGAGGAGGCCAAGGGACCTTAGCACCCCCAAAGAAAAAGGAAAACAAACACTATAAAATTTTCCAAAAATCTTTTCTTAATTAAAATTCATTTTTTGTATTTATAATCTATGGTGTCTTCTATTTCTTTACTACTTATGAATTAGCGGTCATATAAGGTGGGAATTTTATTAAATTCACATTAATTTTTTTTTTTTAATTTGTTCGATTAGGTTCCCCCCATATTAAATCCTTAAAGTTGGTGTTTCAACTAGAAAAATATATAGGCCAGCTATATTGAAGATGTATTTCATGAAATCCTAGAGATACCATGGAATAGAGTACCTATTCCAGGGTATCTCTAGAATTTCATAAACACATTTTGTCTTGTGTTCCAGGGATCATAGAGATACCCTGAAATAGTGCACCCATTACAGAGTATCTTTATAATCCTGTATGCAATAGGATCATATAAAATACAGTCTGAATATCATTAGTCATTGATCTGAATATCAATCAGATAAATGGTTTTCACATTCAGAGTTTTTCCCAGGGACTTTCAGAGATTTAAATTTGTGTTTTGTACAGTACAAAAAATTCTGTTTAATTAATACTTTGAAGAAATTTAAATCGTGACAAAGTTTTATGTCCAAAAATTAAAAAAAAAAAATTTAAATACATATTATTTAAAATCACAATAATTATTATTTCCAATTGAAAAGTCAATTTTATTCTAAACAGTTCTATCAAAATTAAAATTAATTAAACGGTTTCTACTGTATAAATGTTGAAAGTTTTTAAGACTATTAAAATAGGCTGAATGTCTTATAAATATACTATTTATTTATCTCTACAACTTATATTTTAGTGCTCATCTAACCGATTCTATATCAATATAATACGTATATAATATTATTAGTTATAAAGATATATTAATTTTCATATAAGTTATATTATATCTTAACAATACTGGAGGACTAATTGCAGCTCGAAATAACTTCTTCAGTCAATTTGAGCACATTTACAGTTATTCTCCTTAATATTCAACACTTTAATATGAAGATTTTTCCTTTTTTTTTGCTGCCATGTTTAGTCGAAAGACGATTAAAGTAGATGGAAGATATTACAGGTAAGAAATCAATAAGGGGGAAGCTTTATTGATCATTCATCAGTCGAATATTTCTAGAAATAATCAATAAATTGACATCAGCCTTGACACGAAAGTAGAATTACTGCGTTCATTTTTTTTTAATAATTTTGAAATGATTTTTACATGTGAATGCAATTAATAATATTTCGTTTTGTTTATTCGCAACGTAAACTTGATACCGCTCGATCACACGATTGATCGTTGTTAAAAATTCCCTGTTATAGTTACCCAAACGTGTACCGAATTGTTACGTGATCGAAACTAATGTAGAAAGTAGATTGTGTCGAACATCGGTATCTTTCATGTCGTTAAACAACCAAAACACGAGTCCTTGGCACCTAACGGGTAAGAAAAGTGTCGTGTGACACTACAACGTTATCCCGTTTTGTTTATCTTTCATCCATCTTCGTTTCGGATCCAACTCGGCTATTTTTAGCCATTTTAACGTCAGATTTTCTACATCAATCTACCTCGAATTAACGCCGACAACCGAATTGCCACGCGTGACCATGTATTAAAAAAACTAAATTATTCGAAAAGCACGTGATGATTGGGTTTCTTTCGTATCGAACCATTTCAACAGCAAAGTTGTCACTAAAGGATATACCTTTAGCAGAGTACTACGTCGAAAAATACTTCACGAAGAAGTGAAGGGTATTGCAAATCAAGTAACCACGAAGAACCATTCGTATAAGAATTTCATTAAAACGCGATAGTTTCGAACAAAATTTCCTATTAGATAAATAATTTATGTAAAAATATTCTAACATTCATCTAGTAAAAGTCATAAATTCCTCATTACTTATTTTCCCTAGAGATTATTTACTTACATTTACATTTCCTTTCCCCTTTGTGACAATGATTTTGAGTTAAAAAAGAAAGACAAGTCAATATTGTACGACCATTTTAAATATTCATTTTGAAATTTAAGTTGTTAATTTATATATATATATAAAAAAAAACTAATTAGTTTTTAAAATGTTAAAGTTTCACAATGAGAATTATTTAAAGATTAAAAATGTAGCAGCAAATGATCACTGGAAGCGAGATCCCTGAAGCAAATTAATAGATTTTTAGTCTTGGAAAAGAATTACTCGAACGTAACTATTAAATTCAAATCACCACCTTTGAGAAAATATTTGTCTTTGGGGTGATTAACGCCGTTTAATGGTTTTAGTAACGGCGATCCTATTGGCCGGATGATGATAAAAATGGAACACGGTTTGGATGTTCTTTGTGAAAGTTTACCTTCGGCTTTTCACTCGGCAATTACCTGTAAATGTCAGAAGCGATCTTGGCAGCCACGCCCGAAATATTCAATATCTCGGCCTAAGCAAATGCCATCGGTCATTTTCGCCATCGCGTATCTCTCTGCAATCGAACTTGTTGCCAATTAAGACAAATAGTCTTGTCTTTGTATTACTTCGCTCACTTTATTGTACTTGGATTAACTCTTGTTTCTCTACAGTTTTATGTTTATCATCTATTATAAACTATGCACTAGATATTTAGATATGTCAATGAAATAATTACACACACAAGAAATTCAAACCGAAATTATTCTTAGGTTTGTTTCATCTGTAAGTAGTTTCATTTTTAATAATCGCGGGATAAATTTATTCTGTAAAATATGTCTTCCGCACGATAAACTCAGAGAATTTTGTATTTATTATTAAAATAAAATTTATGAAGCATTAAATAATAATAAAAAAAATATATTTATTAAGAGCTTCCGTAAAAGATATTAGGCTATTTACCTTGACATTAAGAAGCAATATTTTAAATGAGACGATTAACCATTTATAAAATATACGATTTCTCAAAGATATATTGAATTCATTTCGGATAATCGACTTTATAATTCATACTTATTCATCAATTTTTTAAATTTTATTCTTTTTTAAAAGATTTTTTCAATTGAGAACAGTGTAGTAAGCAGGAATTAAGTTCGATACAGACTAACAAATAAAGTTAAATTAATTAAATATGCTGTTGTATTTTATTAACAAAAAAATACTCTAAAATAATAAAAATATTGTATTCATATTATATTTAAATTATATTAATTTAAAAGAATTTTTTTTTTCCTGAGGAGAGACTATAATACCTTAACCCCCCCCTTGGCTACCCTGTGTTCGTGAGGTTTTAATCCAAATTTTATTTAGTTATTTCTAAATTTTTGGTATTACTATTATTATTATTATTTTAAATTTTATTCTCAGAATAGGTTTTTATATTTAAACAGCATTTCTATTTCTTAATAATTTTCATTCTATCGAGTCAAAATAAATGAAAAGTGTAAGCAGTCGTAAGAAGGCCGACACGTTTACTTCGTGATTTTAATATTAAAATACGTAATGTGGCGCCTAAGGCTGTTAGAAAATTCTTTATCTCTATCGATTCGACCCCCAAAACTTAAAATACATCTAAAAATTCATACAAAACTAGGTTTTAGCATTTACGTATTATATCAAACGTTGAGATTATAAAGTGATTAAAAAGGATATAAAATTTTTTAATATCACTTTTTTTTTTAATTTTTTTAATTTTTAGTTCCTCTTATCTGCCATGTATGTAGGTAAGAAAATTTTATTTTAAATTATTACAAGTTTCTATGGAATAAAAATTTTTCTTATCTTGCGGCAAATCCCAGCCCATTTTTTAAATGAAAGGAAATTCTAGTAAATTGAGGTTACATAAAACGTGCAGCACATACAATATTTCTCTTTTTAAAATTTTTCTTTCACTCTTTCGTCACACGAGAAAAAAAAAATGACGAAATTAAATTTAAAATACGTCATTATTGTTGAAAGTAAAAACAGATAGTGCCTCCATCTATTGT
>NW_019385802.1:39786-58546 GCF_000671375.1 Centruroides sculpturatus
TTTTTTTTTATTTGTCTTCGGAGTTTTATCGTCTTTTTGTCCGATATTTAAAGAGAGAAAACCTCACATTATAATTACCAACGAAATGATATCTCGCCATTTTCTTAATGATGATAATTATCATTCTTCGTGTTAACATTCTATTTTCTCTTAAAGACATTTGTAATAGGTCCTAACTGTTGACATTAAAACCCGATTAGGACCGAAAGAACTCAGATACAATCGCGTTATTTCGTGCAAAATAAGGAAAAAGTATAACTTAAAATGGTTAGATGAAGCGAATGAACGTTTAAAGAAAACTATTTGATGGTGTAATTCATCAAAGATTAAAATTAAAATTAAATTTTTGATAAAGAATGCCGGAGAATAACAGTAAATCAACTAAAAATAAGTCCACTCGAATAAAAACACGATGCTTATTTTATCGCCGCCAACCATAAATACCAACAGTTTAGGTGGTTCTCGTAACGTCTTGTCATTCTGTAAATAAATAAAGTGACTCGTCTCGATCTATCCTAATCGTTGGACAGTTTACTCTTCGTTACCAAATACAGTATATCGATATTCACAACATATATACGTATATTGATAGACCTACTTTTTGATATATATTTTCTAAAATTAATAACAGTGTAGTGTATATAATATACTTCTGTTCGAATTTATTCATATTTCCTTGTGTTTCTAAGATGTTTCGAATTCTTTTTTTAGGACTAAAAAAATCTCAATTCGATTGAATTCTGTATTTAATTTTATCATTAACAACAAACTATAGATATAAAAGTCAGTGGCACACTCAGAGGAGGCCAAGGGACCTTAGCACCCCCAAAGAAAAAGGAAAACAAACACTATAAAATTTTCCAAAAATCTTTTCTTAATTAAAATTCATTTTTTGTATTTATAATCTATGGTGTCTTCTATTTCTTTACTACTTATGAATTAGCGGTCATATAAGGTGGGAATTTTATTAAATTCACATTAATTTTTTTTTTTTAATTTGTTCGATTAGGTTCCCCCCATATTAAATCCTTATAGTTCGTGTTTCAACTAGAAAAATATATAGGCCAGCTATATTGAAGATGTATTTCATGAAATCCTAGAGGTACCATGGAATAGAGTACCTATTCCAGGGTATCTCTAGAATTTCATAAACACATTTTTCAGTGTCTTGTGTTCCAGGGATCATAGAGATACCCTGAAATAGTGCACCCATTACAGAGTATCTTTATAATCCTGTATGGAATAGGATCATATAAAATACAGTCTGAATATCATTAGTCATTGATCTGAATATCAATCAGATAAATGGTTTTCACATTCAGAGTTTTTCCCAGGGACTTTCAGAGATTTAAATTTGTGTTTTGTACAGTACAAAAAATTCTGTTTAATTAATACTTTGAAGAAATTTAAATCGTGACAAAGTTTTATGTCCAAAAATTAAAAAAAAAATTTAAATATATATTATTTAAGATCACAATATTTATTATTTCCAATTGAAAAGTCAATTTTATTCTAAACAGTTCTATCAAAATTAAAATTAATTAAACGGTTTCTACTGTATAAATGTTGAAAGTTTTTAAGACTATTAAAATAGGCTGAATGTCTTATAAATATACTATTTATTTATCTCTACAACTTATATTTTAGTGCTCATCTAACCGATTCTATATCAATATAATACGTATATAATATTATTAGTTATAAAGATATATTAATTTTCATATAAGTTATATTATATCTTAACAATACTGGAGGACTAATTGCAGCTCGAAATAACTTCTTCAGTCAATTTGAGCACATTTACAGTTATTCTCCTTAATATTCAACACTTTAATATGAAGATTTTTCCTTTTTTTTGCTGCCATGTTTAGTCGAAAGACGATTAAAGTAGATGGAAGATATTACAGGTAAGAAATCAATAAGGGGGAAGCTTTATTGATCATTCATCAGTCGAATATTTCTAGAAATAATCAATAAATTGACATCAGCCTTGACACGAAAGTAGAATTACTGCGTTCATTTTTTTTTAATAATTTTGAAATGATTTTTACATGTGAATGCAATTAATAATATTTCGTTTTGTTTATTCGCAACGTAAACTTGATACCGCTCGATCACACGATTGATCGTTGTTAAAAATTCCCTGTTATAGTTACCCAAACGTGTACCGAATTGTTACGTGATCGAAACTAATGTAGAAAGTAGATTGTGTCGAACATCGGTATCTTTCATGTCGTTAAACAACCAAAACACGAGTCCTTGGCACCGAACGGGTAAGAAAAGTGTCGTGTGACACTACAACGTTATCCCGTTTTGTTTATCTTTCATCCATCTTCGTTTCGGATCCAACTCGGCTATTTTTAGCCATTTTAACGTCAGATTTTCTACATCAATCTACCTCGAATTAACGCCGACAACCGAATTGCCACGCGTGACCATGTATTAAAAAAACTAAATTATTCGAAAAGCACGTGATGATTGGGTTTCTTTCGTATCGAACCATTTCAACAGCAAAGTTGTCACTAAAGGATATACCTTTAGCAGAGTACTACGTCGAAAAATACTTCACGAAGAAGTGAAGGGTATTGCAAATCAAGTAACCACGAAGAACCATTCGTATAAGAATTTCATTAAAACGCGATAGTTTCGAACAAAATTTCCTATTAGATAAATAATTTATGTAAAAATATTCTAACATTCATCTAGTAAAAGTCATAAATTCCTCATTACTTATTTTCCCTAGAGGTTATTTACTTACATTTACATTTCCTTTCCCCTTTGTGACAATGATTTTGAGTTAAAAAAGAAAGACAAGTCAATATTGTACGACCATTTTAAATATTCATTTTGAAATTTAAGTTGTTAATTTATATATATATATAAAAAAAAACTAATTAGTTTTTAAAATGTTAAAGTTTCACAATGAGAATTATTTAAAGATTAAAAATGTAGCAGCAAATGATCACTGGAAGCGAGATCCCTGAAGCAAATTAATAGATTTTTAGTCTTGGAAAAGAATTACTCGAACGTAACTATTAAATTCAAATCACCACCTTTGAGAAAATATTTGTCTTTGGGGTGATTAACGCCGTTTAATGGTTTTAGTAACGGCGATCCTATTGGCCGGATGATGATAAAAATGGAACACGGTTTGGATGTTCTTTGTGAAAGTTTACCTTCGGCTTTTCACTCGGCAATTACCTGTAAATGTCAGAAGCGATCTTGGCAGCCACGCCCGAAATATTCAATATCTCGGCCTAAGCAAATGCCATCGGTCATTTTCGCCATCGCGTATCTCTCTGCAATCGAACTTGTTGCCAATTAAGACAAATAGTCTTGTCTTTGTATTACTTCGCTCACTTTATTGTACTTGGATTAACTCTTGTTTCTCTACAGTTTTATGTTTATCATCTATTATAAACTATGCACTAGATATTTAGATATGTCAATGAAATAATTACACACACAAGAAATTCAAACCGAAATTATTCTTAGGTTTGTTTCATCTGTAAGTAGTTTCATTTTTAATAATCGCGGGATAAATTTATTCTGTAAAATATGTCTTCCGCACGATAAACTCAGAGAATTTTGTATTTATTATTAAAATAAAATTTATGAAGCATTAAATAATAATAAAAAAAATATATTTATTAAGAGCTTCCGTAAAAGATATTAGGCTATTTACCTTGACATTAAGAAGCAATATTTTAAATGAGACGATTAACCATTTATAAAATATACGATTTCTCAAAGATATATTGAATTCATTTCGGATAATCGACTTTATAATTCATACTTATTCATCAATTTTTTAAATTTTATTCTTTTTTAAAAGATTTTTTCAATTGAGAACAGTGTAGTAAGCAGGAATTAAGTTCGATACAGACTAACAAATAAAGTTAAATTAATTAAATATGCTGTTGTATTTTATTAACAAAAAAATACTCTAAAATAATAAAAATATTGTATTCATATTATATTTAAATTATATTAATTTAAAAGAATTTTTTTTTTCCTGAGGAGAGACTATAATACCTTAACCCCCCCCTTGGCTACCCTGTGTTCGTGAGGTTTTAATCCAAATTTTATTTAGTTATTTCTAAATTTTTGGTATTACTATTATTATTATTATTTTAAATTTTATTCTCAGAATAGGTTTTTATATTTAAACAGCATTTCTATTTCTTAATAATTTTCATTCTATCGAGTCAAAATAAATGAAAAGTGTAAGCAGTCGTAAGAAGGCCGACACGTTTACTTCGTGATTTTAATATTAAAATACGTAATGTGGCGCCTAAGGCTGTTAGAAAATTCTTTATCTCTATCGATTCGACCCCCAAAACTTAAAATACATCTAAAAATTCATACAAAACTAGGTTTTAGCATTTACGTATTATATCAAACGTTGAGATTATAAAGTGATTAAAAAGGATATAAAATTTTTTAATATCACTTTTTTTTTTAATTTTTTTAATTTTTAGTTCCTCTTATCTGCCATGTATGTAGGTAAGAAAATTTTATTTTAAATTATTACAAGTTTCTATGGAATAAAAATTTTTCTTATCTTGCGGCAAATCCCAGTCCATTTTTTAAATGAAAGGAAATTCTAGTAAATTGAGGTTACATAAAACGTGCAGCACATACAATATTTCTCTTTTTAAAATTTTTCTTTCACTCTTTCGTCACACGAGAAAAAAAAAATGACGAAATTAAATTTAAAATACGTCATTATTGTTGAAAGTAAAAACAGATAGTGCCTCCATCTATTGTCACGAAAACATATTATTACTTGTAGCTTTTAAATTTTACATATCAATTTTTAGAAGAAAATACAAAAACATCCTCTAGTATTTTTGATTTTAATAGACATTAATCCTTGTATCTACATATTAACAATTCAGTTATAATCAGTAGAATTACTGATAAACTTTGATTTCTAATCGTTCGATCGTTAAACTATTGTTTCGCAGGACCATTACTCAGCTGTTATTTATTGAAGTTATTTTATCAGCATCACTTGATGAAACTGTTATAAAACTTGGATCGAAATTCATTATTATCGTTATATAAAATTAAAAAATAAAAAAAAAAATAAAAAATGCTAGTAATGTAGCAATCGGGTATCGAATATCAAAAGCATATTTTGAATAGCAACGACATAAAAATAGGACCGTTTAGATAATATTTAACGCTTCAAGGACGAGAAAGAAATTGCACAATAATTTATTCGTGTTGTATTAAACACTTAAATCTAGTTAATATCAATTTGTTAATGTTTATTTTCTTATAAAGTTTACGTTTAAGTTTGTATTTAAAATAAATAAATAAATAAAAATAATAATAAATAACTTTTAAGTATTATTACTAAATGCGTTCACTTAAAACTAGGTAATGTGTATTTTTCCCGAAAGCTTATGTCGTGCGTGAAACTGTATGATCACGAACAATACATTCATTCATTCGTAATCTCAATTTGAATTATGTATTTTTATTTATTTATTCAGGTCCATGACGACTGAATGTCTACTATTATTGTCAAATAGGAGATACTAAATTATATATTTCCTGCTATTTGATCGGTTGGCTAATGTAAAATACAGTATATTGTTATAATGCTAAATACTTTTTCGGTTTGTAATTTAATAATATAACTACCGAATATATTGTTTATTAATTACGATTTAGTACAAACGAACTTGCCTTACGTCATAGATAACTTATACAATTCAGATAACAAAATATCAAGTTTTTAAATAAACAAGACGACATATTAATCGCAAGGTGATAATGGCAGATTAAAGAGTTCTAAAGTACAGAAGACCTTATTGGTTGAGAATGCATCAAGTTGCTTTCTATATTCTAATCAATAAACACGTGAGTTGTTGTTACCCAAAACAGAAACAAAGTCTGGTGCGTGTTGGAAGTGTAATCTCAATGTTAGACTATTTCCAGACTTGATTTCTTTATTTATGGCAGCTCTAAGTACACTTTTAATAAGCAGAACGAATGCCGGAGCGTTCTCTCAATGCCAAAATTGTATAGCAATTAATTAATCTCATTTATTTCGCAGAAGACTAACTTAATTACACTTATTTTATAGAGAGTAATGAACGGACGACTTTATAGTTAAGGTTCAATAACACTACTGTCATACAGACCTATTAAATCCATATTTTTTAGACTAGCAACTGCGTACTTATCACTTGTTTTTAGATAAAAGAATATAATTATGTTATTATATTAAGCTTATATTGTTGGCGTTAAAATGTATTAAAAATAACAATGATATAGTGTAGATATTTTGATAAAAGTTTCATAATATACAGTAATTGGACGATTCTCGAATTTAAATTTTAAGTAAACCAATGTTTAGGCTAAATAGTACAATACATAATTATGATAAAATCAAATGAAAATTTAGACTTATTATTTTATTATTAAGATAAATTAATTATATTTAAGAAAAGGAATTTTATTTATTTGTTTATTTTATTCTGTTTTCCAATTATTTCCTTAATCCTTTAATTTATACTCTTTAAATTTGACATTGAAATAGTCTTTCCGGAATTTTTCACGGAAAATCGAAAGATTTATTTCTACATAAGGACGTCTAAACACTGAATAGTTTGCCTTTATTTCGTAATACTTTATTTATATTTGACATAAATTATTTTTCATTGCGTTTAACAAGATATTAAAGGAAGTTGAATTATAAATTTTATTATATTGAAATCAATTAATTCATTATCTGATTGCAAATTCAAATCAGGAAAATCTAACTAACTTATTATTATCTTTCGTACCCCCTTTTCACAATGATGCTTAATTATGCCACCGACAGCTATCTATACAAATGTTGAATATTATACTATCTATTGATATTAAATTCCATAATCATATTAATTATAATTTTTAATTTTCCAATGAAAATAAAAGTTACGAAGAAGCATATTGGACCGAAAGAAAGTCAATTAATTCGACCAAATGGTAACATTCAACAAATTCAATGACCCTTTTTCAAATAACTTGTTTTTAGTTTTAAAAATATATCAACTACAAATTTATTCTACTCAACCGGATCAAAAAAAATTTTCCGTGAACATGTACTGTACACGTAGCTTATATTCTTGCCTATTAAATCTAAATGACAATGCAAGTACTGTACAATATAATAAAAATTATAAATGAAAGTTTGTCGTGTAAGAAATTGAATGGTTGCTAATTAATATATAAATTATTTTCATATTATATAGTACATTATATAATGTATAATGAATGTTTACTTTCTTATATTTCTAGTAAAATGAATAAATAATTTCTGTTTTTATAAATACAGTTTACACATATTTTATCAATAAAATTTATACAGCATATAGGTCTATGTGTTATGGTAAATTTATGTATAAAATTGCAAAAATATAATTACGCAAAATCCTTATTCATTCTTTTGTAATCAGGATCAAAATATGAAAATCAACACTTCAAATAGGTCGAGTTATTCTTATTGCGAAATATAAATTAGCTTATTATAATAAAATAAATTTTTATTAAGAATAGAAAATCAACTTTATCGTTTATACATATAATTTATGTTATGTATATAATATATTAAGAGGTATAACTGAGGGGGATACGTGCCCCGGGTGCCGATCTTGAGAGCTTTAAATTGAGTCCGTAGAAATTAACGTTGAATCAAGAAGCCAGGTGTGAGGTTTGCCCCAGGCATCAAAACTGTTCGGTACAAAACTATTATAATACATAAAATTTAAGCTATACATTTATGCAGGAGAATTTAAAAATACTTTCTATTTTATTGTGAAAAAAATGTCGTCTATTTTTTCGTAATTTATAGCATGTTGTAACATCCAATACATATTTTGAAACTATGACGTATGTCTTTCTATTTTTATTTTTGTTGAAAATTTGAAAATTTTTATTAAAAAAATTTCTAACTTTTAGTCTCCACCGAATCTTCCTCATTAAATCTGGATGCTGAAAACCAGTAAAAGTAATTTTTAGATTAGTACAGGTATATAAAAAACAAAAACTTAAATATAGAAATTTTTAAAAATCACAACCTTTATTTTAAATGTTTTATAATCGAACACAAAATTTTATCATAATTAAAATTTTTAAAAATTATATATAGAAATTTTTTTAAAATATTGTTTAAATAATAATTTTATTATTAATATTATATGTGGAAATCCTGAAAATGCCACGTATAATCTCTAAGTATCTCAATACTTAATCTGAATATGAAATTGCAAGCTCAAAATAAGTCGTAGATAAATATTTCTTGGCACAGATCATTATTACAGTATCTTGACTTTGGCAAATTAAATACAGAAAATTCTATAAAAAGTTTTATAAGACCTAAAATATAAACTTATTTGTTTTGAAAAACGAAAAACATGTATGAACTATACTAATTGATGAGCCTGACCATTTTGTTGCGACTAATGTAAAGCGTGTATTTTATTTTTACAATTACAGAATGATGGCCAAAAAAACTTTTGAAGTGTTGTGTTTAAGGTTAGAAAAATCACACTGTACTATCGCGACTTATTCCCTCAAGGGCTTGGCAATAATCCAAAGTAAATTTACTGCCCACTTATTCTGGTCACGAAATCGTACAGAGCTATTTTAATAAGTCCTAGAAAAATCTTCTCTCCTCTTACGTAACTCCAATAATCCTATTCACAAAAATAATTATTCCGAAACGTTAATGTACGAAACTTAAATTCATTGTAGACACCACGAAAATACGAATCGAGTTGTCTTTGATAGATCAACGACCGCTGATTATAGTTAATTAATAATGAGCCTTGATAGAATTTTAATACAGTTATAAAGTTGTGCGCCTAAATCCGAATGATCAAAATTAGGATTTTTAATTTGTATTGTATTGATGTAATGGAGCTCGAACATTCGGATATTTTATAGAATAAATTCCAAGTTCGTAAAACATTTTTATTCTGAAAAGTTCCGTCTTTATTACTGTAGTCGTGTTGTATTAAACACTTAAATCTAGTTAATATCAATTTGTTAATGTTTATTTTCTTATAAAGTTTACGTTTAAGTTTGTATTTAAAATAAATAAATAAATAAAAATAATAATAAATAACTTTTAAGTATTATTACTAAATGCGTTCACTTAAAACTAGGTAATGTGTATTTTTCCCGAAAGCTTATGTCGTGCGTGAAACTGTATGATCACGAACAATACATTCATTCATTCGTAATCTCAATTTGAATTATGTATTTTTATTTATTTATTCAGGTCCATGACGACTGAATGTCTACTATTATTGTCAAATAGGAGATACTAAATTATATATTTCCTGCTATTTGATCGGTTGGCTAATGTAAAATNGTGTAATTTTTTTTAACATTTCCAATTCAATAAATTCCATAATTTGTTTAATTATCTGAACAGAAATGTTATGATCGAGTTAAACTTACGGCCGAAAGCGCAATTTTTTATTTTTTAAATGATTGAAACTTAGAACATTGTCTGAAAAGTTTAGAATTCACACAGACATATGCATTAATGAATAAAAAAAAACACAGAACAAAACTCAGTTTTCGTAGCACGTGCTTTGTAACGGATAAAGGGAAAGAATCGCCAAGGACATCTTCCATCCGATCCAAGGACTTTTTTTAGTCATCCGAGTTTATTTTCAAGTTCAAATAATCAAAGTTCTGTATCGGATATATTTTGTCTACACGAACGTTATACAAACAATCCGAGAGATTCGATCTTGTATACAAAAAAAACAAGAAAAAAAATATCTCATAACTCTTAAACGTATTTTATTATTTGCCTAGAGGAGATAAACAAGGTGATCAAATTGGAGACTACCTTTTTAAAAAACAAACCTGTTTACTAAATGACATTTACCTATTTTTAGTCACAGCAGTGAAATTAATATATCTGTAACATGCACCAACCAGATTACTTCTGTATTAAAATATAAAATAAAATAAAAACTGCACAGAAAAATCTCTCGATAGGTGACGTCATTATGATTTAAGAGAGATTTTTCCGTTTTGTATTGTTTATCTCGTCCGCACAAAAAGAAAGAAAAATAAATGTCATCGTAATCGTCTGACGTCACAATAAAAACCGGCCGTCGGTTGTCAAAATAAACCAATTGCGGATAGTTGTATCAATCAGTTAATAGGTCAGAGGGAAAAGTAAAGTAGTAGTAACACGCGGAAGTCGTCATAAATCAGCCGTTTCCGAAATAGACTGGAAACTTTCGTATGCACTCTCGCCATTACGTCACAAACTACGCACGCGGAGTCGACACAAAAGAAGTCGGCGATTGTTTGGCTTCAGCGAGTGTGTGTGTGCGGCTGGCTATTCACACGAATGGAATTCTGTGCGCGAAAGTGAAAGATCGCTTAAAATATGGAAGAAGAAAGTGCCCTATTGGAGGACGTATTTTATTTATATCCTTCGCGATCTATACAATGCATTGTCAGATTATTGGAAGATAAGCTAACTGTCCGTGCCACTGCCGGACACATTAAAGTTGTCAAATACGATTCGGTTAGCCTTAAAGATGTTATAGGTTGTCACGTTATGCGCGGTAGGACGGACGGTTATTACAATCATTCCGAAATTCGCCCAGATATCGGTGATCCGTCTGCTTATATTGCCATTTATACCTATCCTCTAACTTACAGAGGTACGTTTTTGAACAAACAACAGAGAAGAGAAAGATATGTTTTGACCTTTCGTATCCTCAAAAGCTCTCACCAACAAGAAAATCTAGCAATTGCACATCATTGGAGAGTGGCCATTCTCTGGATGCTCAGACAGAGTAGTTTACCATGTGCTAAAGGTAATATGCCTTTAAATTTATATACATTTTTAAATAAAAATTGATGAGAAATATACAAACTATTTGTTTTATATGATTCTCTAATTTGTTATTTTTTAATTGGAGAATAAGTCAAATGTATATGGATATTTAAATATAATTTGTTGATAAGACCGAAGTTTTCCTGTATTTGTTTAAAATCTGTGATATCCAATCTAAATTTCATTAACCTCGGTTAATGTTGATTTTATTTATTTTTTATATTGTTAAGGTAAAATAATTTGTGCTTTAATAATGATTATACATTTTGTATATAGTAATGTATATCAAATATTTATTTTACTAATTTAATTTTTATATTTTAATCTTCAATGTCTTTTATTTTTATCCAGAAATGAAAAAATATTGTGTATATGTTATCTACATTCCTATTTTTTTTTGTAATGATTAATTTATCAAAAAATTTTATTTCGTTAGATCATGTTATCTTATTTTTTTCTGATATCAATTTAAGTTCATATACTTGAATTCGAGGAAATCATAATTAAGGATAATTTAATTTTGTTTTTTTATTATAAAAGTGAAAAAATCTTGTTTTTTTTTTTAAATATTGAGAATAAATATAAAGTGGAAAATATAAATGCTTTAAATCGGGGATGGGCAACCTTTTTCTATGTAAGGGCTGCATTTCAAAACTTTTGAACTGATGCGGGCCACATACAAGAGAAAAGAGGGAAAAAAAGTCGGTAAATCACAATTATTTATTCATATATAATTATAAATTAGCATAGATATACTTATTTTAGCTTCTGGAACTGATGTAAATGTAATATATTGGAAATATTTGATTAAATATTAGTCACTGCTAGCTTTAAATTAGTTTCAATGTGTCTGTTAGCCTGGTTTTTGTTTTAATTTTTACTAAATTTATTGTGGAAAAACTATTCATATACATAAGTTGTAGAAAATAATGTTTGAATTTTTGCTGCATACTTTGTTAAGCTGGGAAATTGATATATTTATTCATATTTCATGTGGACCACAATAATTATTACTGCAGGCTGCGGGTTGTCCATCCCTGCTCTAAATGATGGCACAAATATTGTTTAACTTAATATTTTATGTAATATTGCATATAAAATGTGTCTTATCCAAAATTATTTCTATTAATAATAGTTTTTATCAGAACTGGTTTTTATAATAAAACCTCTTAAATAATAAAATTTGACAGACCTTTTTTTATCTGCCTGTTCTAAAACTAAAATTAACATTGCTTTTCTTTGTATATTGGTTGCATCATATTCTACAAAAACTTTTTATAATAATATATTTGTATCAATTTAATAATAGTATTTGAAGATATTGTCAATGTAAGAGTACCTTAATAACAATCCACGAAAAACCTTTTTTTTTTACGAGTGTTATGTCACTATTAAATTCCACAAGTACTTTCGACCTCCACTGAGGTCTGCTTCAGGTGGTGACATAACACTCATAAAAAAAGGTTTTTCGTGGATTATTATTATTCAATGCAGTGTTAAGTGGTTGGAAGTCGTTTATCTTAGTAAGAGTACCTTAGTTTTTAAATCTGTACATTATGTATATATACATCTGTACACTCATATATAATTTGTTTGACTGGCATATGCAAATTAGATTACCATTACATATTTATGCATGTTACTCAGTAGCATCTTCTATAACAGGGATGGCCAACACGTAGACCATGGTCAACTGCAAAGGTTTTGAAAGTAGTCTGCGAAGCTAAAGTTGAACAATTTGCTTTCACTTAAATTAATGTTTAAAAATCTTAATTCGATAATTTATTCTTACAATAATAGACTGTCTGTGCAACATACCTATACTGTTTGTATTTATTCCAATGAACAATGCAAATGAATGTTAACGCATGCGCATATAAAAATCCTAAAATTGTTTGCCCATATTCATAGTTGCCCGCAGACTATATTTTACCCAAAAAGTAGCCCCTAAGGGATAAAAGTTTGGCCACACCTTCTCTATAAAAAGTGCAACACAGTTTTGTTTTGATTAGAACAAAATATGAAGGTCCCTTTACATAAAATATGAAAAAATAATTACAAAAACCAGATTACAAGTAGCCTACATAAATTTTAATTGTTCATACAATTTCAGCATACATGTAAGAGTATTTACATGCTTTACAACATGTGCTGGGATGCCACCTCCAACCTGCTGACAGATGTTCACACAGTTGCATGTATTCTGTGCTATGCATTGCAGCACTTGTGGGGAATTTTCATTTATGGCCACTTAAATGCTCACTTTCAGTTTATCTATTGTATGGGAGTTGGTTCTTTTAAACTCATTCCTTCAAATAGCCCCAAAGAAAGAAATCAAGTAGTGTTAAGTATGGAGAGTGAGGTGATTACAAATCAATGGAGATGAGATGATCCCCAAAAAAATAGTTTAGCATGGCCATAATTTCTATTGCTATGTGACATATCACTCAGCCTTGCTGAAACCAATAGTGAGAATACTGAAAATATGCCCTGAGCAGTATGATCCTGATTAAGACCTGATTGTGACTCACTGTCTGTCAGAAACATGTGATTTTCCACCTTGTAGCTAAATCAAGGTCATGTGCATGGGTGCAGGTGAATTCTCCAATATTGTTATATTCATGCTGTAACACCAAATGCTTTGCAGAGGATATTCCAATTCTGTAAAAAAATTCACAGATTTTGAGTAAAGGGACTTACAAACTTACTACAACACTTGTGCATTTGCTGAGAGAATTTTTTTATTAACAAATGTTTTCAGTCTACTCCATTAGGTTATCAGGTTTTTAAATCTGTTTTTAGAAAATGTTTCACAAATAGAATATTCCATTTAAATTTTAACTTTTGAAGTATTTAAAGTTAAACAAATTAAATAAATAAATTATGAAAAATATAAGGTTAACAATAAATAAAAGTAAACTTAAGAAAATATATAAGGTTAACAAAATACAAATAAAAATGAAATTAAGAAAAATATAAGATATAACTCAAAAGCCAAATATGATTATAGGGGGACATAATTTGGGTTTTTTATCCTAATCTTTTATCCAATGATGTATTTCCAGGCTGAAGGTAATGCATTTACATCCCTTGCATTTAGGCACTACTCTTGTATATCTCTATTTTTTCCATATTCATAGCAATGGTTGGAGAATGTACATTTTTAATAATATTTGTTAATAAAAAATTCTCTCAGCAAATGCATAGGTGTTGTGAGTTTGTAATTTATCTCTGCTGAGTTCTTCTGGACTGTAAAGGAACTTTTGGGACATCCTGTATTTCTTTTGTCATGAATATATTAGAAAACTATCCTCAAGTTTTTGTAAGTTGCCATAATTGTTGCAAATAAAAATTTTAAACAAGTTTCCAAAAAAATTTTTTTGTCAGCATCTATTTATTTATTCAAATCTTTTGGTTTGTTTAAAAATATTTGGATTGTAATATCTGGTATTAAGTATTTTTTGGGACAACTTCAATGAGATAGATTATTTATTACTTCTATAAACATTATCATTTATACAATGCTCCACCTAAATATAGACACCTTTGCAAAATGTGCATTATATGCTGATTAAGCATATTAAACTGCTTATAATTAATTGTCAATAACCTAACTAAAATAATAAACAAGTTATGTAAGTATCATAAAAAAATATCAAATTGCTCACTTATTTTAATTATAAATTGGTTTGTTTTTAGTCACATATATATAGACATCCTGAGTCTATTTTCAACATTAGAAAAAAATAAAAAATAAAAATTATGAAACATTAGTATTAATAATTGGTTAGGCATCCATTTTTATTTATTAATTAAAATTTTCTGTTGGACTACTACTATCATCCAAGTCATCCCACTATTAAGTTTGACTGTCCAGATGGATTGAATTGATTTTAGCATGATTTAAGAAAATTACCTTAGTATTTTTCTAAGTATAGCTTTGTAGACATAATGTGATAGTTTGGTGGCATTTAGCACTGCAGGAAAATTACCTTTAGCTTTTGTTTCATCAAGAAAGAACTGTTCAGATTAAAATTTAATACAGTGGTACCTCGGTATACGTCTGCTTTAGAATACGTCCAATTCGGAATACATCCTGTTTGGACGAAACAAATTTTGCTCGGTATACGACTTTTGTTCGGTATACGACATAATTCAATTATACGCGCCATCAATGAACAAGTAGCACTATCGGTGTACTAGACCAGACTAGACGTTCGCGGTGCAACGGTTTATAACTTTGTTTAATTTCTTCTGATTTTAATTCGTAAGTAAAATTTTATTATTTTTATTAATCACGAATCCCAAAAAGGCAAATGAAAAGCGACAGAAAACTAAAAAAATGACTAGAATTACAATGGAACTGATGAAAGAGATTGTTGAGAAATACGAAGGTGGCACGCGTGTTCGAGATTTTAACTGTTGTTTACCGTATTCCGAGAACGACGATATGGACAATCGCGAAAAATAAAGACATTATTAAATCTGCTAACGTTGCGAAAGGGGTTAAATCAATTTCTAAACAGAGATCGAAGACATTAGATCATGTCGAGAAATTGCTTTTGCTTTGGATAACTGAAAAACAGTGCTGGAGACAGCGTATCGGAAGCAATTATTTGCGAGAAAGCTAAAAAGATACACGCTGATCTCACGAAAAATCAAGCAGGAACTAGCCAGGAAAGAGAGGTGTTTAAAGCCAGCCATTTTTTTTACACGAGAACGAATTAATCATTTTTACATTACTTCTTATGGGAAAGGTTGGTTTGGTATACGTCCAATTCGGTATAAGTCCAAACATCGGGAACGGATTAAGGTCGTATACCGAGGTTCCACTGTACTTGCCAATCATCTTTACTATTTCTTCAACAAAACCAGCACATCCTCCTTACATTTCAGCAAGAGAATGCAATGTGACCTTTTCCGCAAGAGAATGCAAATGTCCATTCTAGTTGTAATATATATTAATGGTTTCAGAATAATGATATTGAGATTCTGGATAGATAAACATGCTCTCCAGACTTCAATCCAATGAAATATCTCCAGGGAATTCTCATAAGAATTAACCATTCTTTTATGTCAGTTGAACACCTAAAAATGTGATTCTGTAGATCTAGGAAGAGGTGGATGTGAAGACCTTACAGAATCTTATTCAGAGCATGTCTAACAATATTTCAATTAATAAATAAAAACAAATGCATAATCAGTTATTAATACAAATATTTCATGACTGTCATATGTACTTTTTGACTAGATTATGTCTTGTCTCTAAAATTGCACTGCTGTCAATGGCTGCACACCTTAAAGGTATGAAGGAGTACATGTCAGGAGTTGCAATTTGGTGTAGAGTATTTGGTGCCCAAATCATGCGCACGTAAAATAAACCAGACTTGTTGGTAGTCAAGGGACTGAGAACTAGGTGAAAAGAAAATAAGAAATGCTGAGACTGTTTCTACAAACAGGCGTGAGTGTGAGATTTGTGCATGTGTTGCTCGTGCTCTCCGAGACATAGTCTCGTCCCAAAAATGGCTTTGCTATTTTACTTGTTTACTTGTTTACATAGATTTATTATTTACTTGTTTACATAGATTTTCAACATTAGAAAATGTTGAAAATCTATAGATACCGTAAGTCTATATTAAGTCTATTTATGTTGTTATAAAAAATCAATTTATGATTAAAGTAAACATAATTTGATATTTTTTTTTATGATACTTACGTAATTTGTTTGCCATTTTAGTTGTATTATTGACAATTTGTTATCAGTGGTTTAATATGCCTAGTCTACTTGTAATGTGCATTTTGCAAAAGTATCTATTTTTATGTTGAGTAGTGTATATGTAAGGGTCTTCCCTATTTTAACATTTTGTTTTAAATATTTTAACATATATTTTTTAAAATATAAAGTAACTTTAATTGATTATTTATTATTATTTTAAGTATTTAATCTTATTAAATAATGAAAAACTCCAAATTCTTTAAATAAAGATAAAAAATCTGCTTTATTAGAGCTCACATCAATTGAATGCCAAAAAAGTAAATTTTTGGTCATTGATCTTATTATTTTGTAAATATAATGGTCTCAGCTTTCATCTATTTAACTTTGTTCTCATGATGAAGGAAAGACAAATGACAGTGGGAATTTATAAGTCTACAATTTTTTCAAATTGCAGCCCAATGAAGATTCTAGTGATTGCTTGTATATCTTGTATATCATGATCTTTGAAATGTAATATAACATACTAAACAGAATATTGCTTATTTGTAAAGAATTTGTAAAATTATTATAATTTTTAATGTTTAATAATTTGCTCTAAATATTTTAAAATAAAATATTTAAATGATTATTTGAAGTATAAACTTAATATTAACTTAAAAAATAATAAATACATTTAAATGTAAATTTGGCACAAATAATTTTGAAAGATAAAATGACTAACATGCATAAAAATTTTGTAATGTAAGCTATTAAAAGCTACAAAAATATATGACATTTCCATATTCATTTTGTCAAAATAAATATTTACTAGCAGGAACTGTTGAAATCTATAGTTTTGTTAAATTAAAATAGAATGAGCTCATTTAAAATTTGGCATTCTACACAAAAATGATCAGTGTAGCAAATATTTTTTTGGTTCATCTGTGGGTGATTTTATGTCTATTTGTTATCATGGTATCTGGGTCCCACAATAGCAATTTATCATTCTTAAGGCCAATTGACTTCGACTAGTGGGGTTTCAGATTAATGGTTACAGTAGTGGCAGCCCAACTCCTGGTAATCACCAAATTCTGGACTTTGAGAATAAAACTCTTAGATGTATCAACAGTTGGATGTTGAAGTTTATTCTTTGTTTTGTTGGTAGATGTGTTGAAAAATTCATCAATCATGTTTGACGCATAGACTTAATGTTGAACCTTTGCTACTCCACCATGCCTAAGTGGTTTGTGAATTTTTCATTTCTGATCACATTGGACTCATCTACAGGACAAGCTTTATTATGATACCATGTTTGTAATCTCAGCCGTTCTCTGAAACAAAGCTGGACAGTATTTGAGGCTTACCAAATAAATATATAGATAATAATAATAATTATCTATATATTAATTATATATATTATATATTAATAGACNGTGGGAATTTATAAGTCTACAATTTTTTCAAATTGCAGCCCAATGAAGATTCTAGTGATTGCATGTATATCTTGTATATCATGATCTTTGAAATGTAATATAACATACTAAACAGAATATTGCTTATTTGTAAAGAATTTGTAAAATTATTATAATTTTTAATGTTTAAAGCAGTGGTTATTGTTTTAATCATTATTTACTCATAATATAATAATTTAAATTGCTGGAATTTCTTACTTCAGTGATACACTGTCTGTTAATATTAAAAATAATAATAATAATAATAATGGATGAATTATAATTAACAAATTTTCAAGATAATTTTCAATTGTTTTAATATCAGAGTTAAAAAAAACCAAATTTTCACTACCAATAATCCTACTCATATTTACTTACCACCTCATTTAATGTCAAATCAGTAAGCCAATTCCAAAGTGATTACATTAACTGGTTTCTACTGTATCTTTTTATATTTAATAAATCTAAAAAAGTTGAATTAATAATAGCTTGCATTAATATACCTGTTTAAAAAGAATAATAGAATGACATTGATGATATATGTGAATTTTAATGATAAGTATTTGTAAATAAAGCACTAAGTACCAAAATCCAGCAAAAAATATACATACATCCAGCGAGAACGAATTAATCATTTTTACATTACTTCTTATGGGAAAGGTTGGTTTGGTATACGTCCAATTCGGTATAAGTCCAAACATCGGGAACGGATTAAGGTCGTATACCGAGGTTCCACTGTAT
>NW_019385802.1:59322-63796 GCF_000671375.1 Centruroides sculpturatus
TATATATATATATCTGTGAATGGTTTATATGAGGAGCTAACATTCAAAATGTATTTTGTCATAGTAATTGAAAATTTAATAATACACAAAAACTGCTTAAAAGTTTCCTTTAAAAAGTGATAATAGAACATTACCCTTTTTGTGTTTTAAAACTCTTTTTAATAATAATTTAGAAATATTGAGATGAGACAACTGTTTGAAAGATGATTTGTTTTTTATGTTGGACAAAACATGTTTTGAATGAATCTGCTATACAAATTGCCTTTTGAATGAATAGATGATGGACAAAATATTGTAAAGAAAAAAGTATGAAAGGTGTTTTGCAAGTGTTTAAATGTTTAAGTTGAATGTTTCTTGTTTTATGGAATCACAATAAATTTCAGATTCTTCAGTCGTGTTTATCATAAACTTCTGTAAAAAGTACATTATTGTACCATTCAAATTGATTGTCTGTTTCTTCCATTTTCTTTGTCCTCGTCAAACTTGACTTTCTACTTTTCACATTTCCTTCTCTACTAGGGATTTTCAAACTTTTTTGTGAACTGACCAACCCCTTTTAAGAAAACTTTTCTCATCAATTCCCTCTTCGTAATATATGTATATTATGTTGTATATGCAACTGATATACATAATTTTTAAAAGGCATCTTTCTAAATTATTTGAGAATGAAAAATTATGTAAAGTTTTTAATACTTGCAAAGTTTTATCAACTCCTAAGGAATCAATACTGACTCATTGGGAAAACCTATTCTGAAATATTCACTCGAAAACCTGCTAATGCAGTATATATAACTTTATTCTAATGTTTTTGAGTGAGTATTTTATAAAAGTGTAGTTTAGAAAGGAATAAATAGTAATTGAAACCTATTCTACAATAAAACTCAGTCTACTAGAGTTATGCTTTATTACCATCCATGTACATATCTGAATCCATCAAATTGTTGTCATATAAATAAACATTATATCAGTCCATGCAACCAATGAAATATTGAAAATGCAAAGTCTGTTTGAATGAACATCCACAAGTCTTCTTCTTTTAGTTTGTCTCTGTATTTGTGTACAGTTTTGTCCCATAAACAAGGGTTCTGTCATAAGACTTTGATATGTTGTTTGACACTGGTCATCTTTGAAATGATTTCTTTTGGAAACTAATCAACGATGTGTAGTTGACAGGACAACCATGATTAACTGACAAACAGTGATGTTGGTTTTGATCGACATTCAAATAGACTTGCAATCTATTCTATCTTTACTCTCTCAATGTTATGGATTGTCCATAGGCATGCACAGCCATTGATTTTGATGGATGATGTCGACAGTGACAGATCTGTTCCATCTGTATCTTTCATTTTCTGTCCAAAAATACTCTCATTTAATTATCTCACTCAAGATGAGATAGTTTATGGGGTTTATGTTACAAAGGCACAATAAACTAGTTACTTTAAAATAACAACACAAGTGACATAATGTAAAAATCACATTGTGCAGTATGACTCTTTGCACCACACTAAAGCTGTTGTGATTGGCTGGTTGGACAAAATAAATGAATCTGTGGAGTGACGAATCACTGTTTGATTGAATCCTTAATTTTGTATATCTATTTTTAAATAAAAATATGTTTTACATAATATAAACCATTAAATATAAATGATTTACTCATTTATATCACTCATTTCATGTAAATGTAGACTGTACAGTTAACTCGTTTGAATTTTTTGTCACGAAACATGTTTTGAATGTTTACTCCAGATATTGATTATGGTTATGGATATATTGATTAATGATTGCAATGATTGTAAATGGTTTTACACAGTTCTTTTTCTAAATAAAATTTACAGCCAGTACAGATATAAGGTGACTAAAAATAAAGTTCTGTTTTAGGAAAAATGTAACAATAACTAAAAAATGGAATTAAGCATTATTGATTATTATTTTTTTCTATATAAATCTACAAATTAATATTGTAGCATAGTGTTTTTTTTTTTTTTCCTGTATATCTCCGTTTGCACTTTATTCTCTATTTATGTTTTGGATTTAGTATCAGTTACTAAATGGTGCTCTTTTAGTAACCATGTTTTTATCTTCCCTTTCAATATGTCATTAATGTTTCTCAATACCTTGTTTCTCGACAAGAATGTAACAGGGATAGATAGTTATCAGACAGTAATGACATTTGGCTGGCCAGATGGTTGAACTGGTTTAGACAGCATACTGCTTTGGGGCACCCAAAATCAAACTGGCAGGTCTAAAAACACTGGGAATTTTTCAAGGGTGATCCATCCCAGATATGTTGGGCCCCATCCATACCATCTGGTGGGGTGGGGCCTGTCCAGTTGATGACAGATCAACTGGACAGCAAGAGGATAATGGCCAACTGGGCAACAAAATAAGAGATCAATAATAGATAAAATACAAAAGTTTTTATTATTTTCCGTATTAAACTCAACTCGCCATTCTTTTCAATTGATCTACTATCTGGTAAATAATGTTTTGTAAGAAACAAGTTAAATTAGTTAAAAGAATGATTTTGTATTTAACAAACACATTTATACGTGTTAAATACATTAAAACAAAAAAGTATAAAAGTTCTTTGAAAGAATTTATTTTTGAAGAACTGCTTTTCTTTGATGTGCTTTGTTAACCACTTCTGACATACAGTAATTAATGATGCTACAGTATATTGTTCCAAAACATTTCCTTTTCCTAAGTTGAAAATAACTCATAATTCATAGTTCATACCTCATAAGTCTTAACCATATTTATATTAATATATATTTTACCAATATTTACTAAAAAAAGAAAAGAAAAATATTTGCCAAATTGTATGTTTGCTAAGTGTGCAAAAATTTTTAGTTTCTATTGCCACTTGACTATTACCCATTGTGAATCACCCAGCTGTCATGTACTGTACCCCACCTGGCTGCCCTAGTGTGGTTCTGGCTGTGGGCACCCTACTTTTTATGTCATCTCCAATCAGCTTATGGCTGATATTTGTTTCATTTGTTTTTATCATACCAGACACCAAACTTCTTGCCTGAACATATAGAATTTTCTTACTGAGCAACTGTTAGTGCTACATACTTGCTATTGATATGTTTTATGCTTTGTATTGACCTCATCAAGTAAACAGTGATTATTGTTTATATTCTCACATAATTTATTTATAATTTATATTGATATTGTTTACTTTAATATGTTTTTCAATCCATAAAACCTATTTGTTAATTGATTATTGTTAAATTTATGAAAAGACACACAATTGTTAAATGAATTTCTGAGTTTTAACATGCTTTTTATTTAATCTGTTGAAATAATTTATAGGTAAAATGTTATTTATTTTCACAACTCTTACATGATTTTACTTTATCATAAATGTAAGTATTTACACACATGTTCAGATAATAAACATAAAAAGAACAAACATAAAAAGAAGTGATGGAAAATAACGAATACCGATTGATTTTTCCTTTTCTTCAGGTAACAATTCAAAACCTTTCAGAGCAGGGGAGACATCAACATCAATGCTCAACCCAATATTGATTGAATAGTATTAATATTCCTCCAAATTTTGAAACTCTCCCTTGTAATTCCAGCTTTTTATTTACCTTTCTGAAAAATAATTTTTTATAGTATTTGTGAGACTGTCGGATGGGCACTTGTTAAGTTTTGTGTCTGGATTTATTTACAAAAGGTGAAAATTTAACTATCCCATTGGATATTCGTTAACGCTTTAATTTCAAATTTCATCCAGGCCTTGCATTTAAATAATTTTTTGTGGGCTAGTTGATTGCTGTTCTCTGAATTTTTGTAAGTGCTTTTCTGAACTTTTTATTTACAAAAGCAACTGATAATATTATGGAGCCTAAAAAGAGGAGTGTCAAGAACTGTGCTCACCATAGAAACCAAGAAAGAGATAATAGCCAAGGTAGAAAGTGGGCACAAAATGTCTGATGTTGCTAGGCAGTATGGTTTGAACAGGTCTACAGTAGGCACAATCTTAGCTACGAAAGATATATCAAGAAGTCTCAAGCTGCTAATGCAGTGATGAAAATCATATCTGAGAAATAAAGAGCATTTTAGAGCTCATAATGGAACGTGAAACTGATCTGATGACAGAAGAACTCCAAGAACTCTTAAATGAAGAATATTAAGAAACTCAGCGAGATGTGTTTTCTTTTGAAAAAGAGGAAGAAGACCAATGTTGACATCTGCTACTAAAGATCTTTTGAAGAAGTGTGAGGATGTCAGAACAACGATCATCCATGTGGCATCCAAACTAGAATATGATTAATGGGGTTGGGGGATCTCTACAATTACAATACTATTAATTACTTCCGAAAAATCCTGAAGAAAAGAGAAAAGCAATTGACATTGGACAATTCTTTAATCCTCACAAACGGAAAAAGATGACTAATAAAAATGCAAGACTGTGTATATATGTATTTTTACTATTACATATAAATAAATGTAGTAA
>NW_019385802.1:65627-159547 GCF_000671375.1 Centruroides sculpturatus
ACCTCCCGTCAAGGTACCCGTCCCCGTTACGTGTCTGCTTGCACAGAAGCATGTCGCGATGTGAATCTCCCCATCCAATTTTTACACGATGACACACATTTCGTGTGTTTTATGTGAGCAGTTCTGTTCGAACAGTTGGAGTAGAGAATATTGTAAGTTACTGCTAGCAAAACAATGCGAAATATGTAATTATTTTCGGTAATTCGGACACTTTTGGTAATCTGACACACCTTTGGTCCCATACCTGTCGGATTATCAAGGGACAACTGTAATTATGAAAGTATTGTATGAAATTGAAATTCAGAATAAAAATCATAGTTGTTTTCATATGAAAACTAGCTAGCTCATATTTTTAAAATGTACATGCCTATATTTAAAAATATTTTATCAATAAACCATTTTATTTTAAAATTAAATCACAATAGATTCTCTGATAATCTATGATACAGATGTGTGAATATTGCCATCTGTATGATAGAGATAGCAATATTCAATCATCTTCATCTGGCATACTGCTAAAATTTCAGCTGAATAATTTAAAATTTTATTCTCAAAAATTTTTCATTTAATATCCAAACACATTAAAAATATCACCCACTCTGAGAATAATAAAATCTGTAAAATGATTCAGGAAAAAAAATATGTATTTTATTAAAAATACTGTTGTTAAAATAATATCTAAAATATGTGGAAAAAAATATATTTACTACAATTGTTTGCTTTGATTTTAATACTTCATTCAATCAAAAAGAAACTGGAATTATTTTTTTAAGCAGGTCATTTAATATTTTTCAAAATATTTCTCCCTGTAGTTTAAGGCAAGATCTCACTGCTTCACAAGATTTTTTATTCTCTTCTCATAAAAAATAGCTTGGCTGCTTGCAAACCCATTCTGTGACCTTCTTTCACACATCATCATTTGATTTAAAGGTACACCTGCCAAGTGTATCCTTCATTCGCTCAAAGATATGGTAGTCATAAGGCAACAAATCAGGTCTATGGTAGGTGTTTGAGGATCTATCATATCTTCTTTAAGATGCTTGAGTTGTGTTTGGCTACAAGGTCTAGCATTGTCTTGAAGAAAATTTATGCCTTTACTCAAAAGTCCTTTGGACTTGATGGCCTTGTACAGTTGATTTTCAAGATCTCTATGTAAGACTGCAAGGTGACCTTATCTTTCTTCAAGAAGTGGACAAGGGTGGACCTTGATAGTCAAAAAAGAATATCATAAACAAAAAACAATGTACCAGGAACCTGTTTCTGGTGTGCTTCTCGGTAAAACGAAGTGTTACAAACGTTTTCGAACTTGTAAGTTCTCTGGAACCTGTTTCCGAGAAGCACACCGGAAACAGGTTCCTGGTACATTGTTTTTTGTTTACTTTAACCCAGTGTAGTACATTGCCGATTTAAAGAATATCATGATGGCTTTGCCTGAAAACCAGTCATTCTGCTTTTCTGTTTCATGGGGATCTAGTATGTTTTCACTCCTTGGTTTACTGCTTATGTTGGGGCACATATTGTTTCATCTACAGTCAAATTCAGTCCAAGGTCTCTCCCTCATGACACTGCAGTTGTTGGAGGCACATTGCCATTTACTCTCCTTCATGGTACTCACTCAGAAGTTTAAGCACTCCATTCAAAAAGTTGTGTTTTTGACAATGCATTCTTGTCATAAACAGATACCAATTGACAATGAATTTTACTGGGTTTAACTTTCTCTAATGTCAAAAATTCAATGACTGAATGCTGTCCTCTTTGGACAGGCTTACACTGGTGGACATAATTTTCTGCAATAGCAGTGCTCTCAATGTATGCAAAATATTAATAGCCAATGCTTCTAAATACCCACCAAATTTTGTTTTTTCTGTGTGAATGCTTTGTTTTTACAAAATAATTCCAGCATCTTTTTGACTAAACCAAGCATAAATAACCTTAAATTTAATATTGGATGGACTGTAGAATGTTTAAAACTTTGATTTTTTATACATCAAACATATTTTCGATAGTAGTTAATTTCAAAAATTGATACTTCTTTCAAGACTAATTGAAAAAAATAAAGACAGAATTTTATTTTTTAAATTTATCCACATAAATAGTTATTAACCATAGAAAATTTTAATTTGGTTTTGTTTAATTAAAAAGTATATATTTTATTAGCTAAGTTTAAATCAGAAGTTTTGTAGTTATCATGAACATTTTATTAATAAATTAACATTTCAGAAATTATAAAAATATTGATTTGTTTTATTGTTTCAAATATCTAAAATTTTTGAGCTTTATAAAAAATATAAACTAAATAAACTAATATAAACATTTATAAAGCTAATTAATATTTAAATATAAATATTTAATACAGTGGGTGATCGGTTCCAAGACTTTGTTCATTATCTGAATTGTTCGTTAACTGATGATCGATTTACTATAGGTTTTTATGGGAATTTGATTAATTTGTTGTGGAGACTCCAAAAAAATAAAAAATATATACTTTTTTATTTTTTGGATATTTTATTTTTATATTTATTTATTTATTATGTTTATTTATATGTAATAGTAAAAATACATATATATGCAGTCTTGCATTTTTATTATCATGTTTTTTCCATTTGTGGGGGTTAAAGAATCTGTCCAGTGTCAATTGTTTTTCTCTCTTCTTCAAGATTTTTCAGAAGTAATTAATAGCATTGTAATTGTAGATATCCCTAAGCCTATTAACCTCAACCTGGTTTTGATGCTATTCTAAGACCGTTGTTCTGACATCATCCCACTTCTTCAAAAAAAATGTTTAATAGCAGATATTGACATTAATTCTCTTTTTCAGAAGAAAACATATCTCTCCGAGTTTCTTGGTGTTCTTCAGTCGTCAGATCAGTTTTGGGTTCCATTATGAGCTCTTCAATGTTCTTTATTTCTCAGATGTGATTTTTGTTATTCTTTAAGTTGCTTGAGTCTTCTTGATAATACAGTATCTTTCTTAGATAAGATTGAACTGCAGTCTACTGTAGACCTGTTCAAGCCATACTGCCCAGCAACAACAGACATCAGACATCTGCCCACTTTCTACCTGTGATATTATTCTCTCACCTTTCGAAAATAAAAACCAACACAAAACTTAACGAGTGCCTGCCTGACAGTCTCGCAAATACTATAAAAAAATTGTTTCTGTCAGAAAAATAAATGGCTGGAATTACAAGGGAGAGTTTCAAAGTTCAGAGGAATACAATTCAATCAGTATATACTGGGTTGAGTGTCAATGGTGACGTCTCCCACGCTCCAAAAAGTTTTGAATTCTTGTCTAACGACAAGGGGAGACCAATCGGTATTCATTATTTTCCGTTGCTTCTTCTTGTGTTTGTTCTGTGAGGTGTTCGTTGTCCGAACATAAAAATCTTTCACAAAAGTGTTCATTATCTGATTTGTTCGTTAACCAATCACCCACTGTATTTTTCTTTTTCTTTTTTTTTCTGACTTTTAATTTTGCAAATAGAAATAAATTTGATGTAAAATTAAAAATTTTTTAAATATAGTATCAATTATNCTGTTTTAGGAAAAATGTAACAATAACTAAAAAATGGAATTAAGCATTATTGATTATTATTTTTTTCTATATAAATGTACAAATTAATATTGTAGCATAGTGTTTTTTTTTTTTTTCCTGTATATCTCCGTTTGCACTTTATTCTCTATTTATGTTTTGGATTTAGTATCAGTTACTAAATGGTGCTCTTTTAGTAACCATGTTTTTATCTTCCCTTTCAATATGTCATTAATGTTTCTCAATACCTTGTTTCTCGACAAGAATGTAACAGGGATAGATAGTTATCAGACAGTAATGACATTTGGCTGGCCAGATGGTTGAACTGGTTTAGACAGCATACTGCTTTGGGGCACCCAAAATCAAACTGGCAGGTCTAAAAACACTGGGAATTTTTCAAGGGTGATCCATCCCAGATATGTTGGGCCCCATCCATACCATCTGGTGGGGTGGGGCCTGTCCAGTTGATGACAGATCAACTGGACAGCAAGAGGATAATGGCCAACTGGGCAACAAAATAAGAGATCAATAATAGATAAAATACAAAAGTTTTTATTATTTTCCGTATTAAACTCAACTCGCCATTCTTTTCTATTGATCTACTATCTGGTAAATAATGTTTTGTAAGAAACAAGTTAAATTAGTTAAAAGAATGATTTTGTATTTAACAAACACATTTATACGTGTTAAATACATTAAAACAAAAAAGTATAAAAGTTCTTTGAAAGAATTTATTTTTGAAGAACTGCTTTTCTTTGATGTGCTTTGTTAACCACTTCTGACATACAGTAATTAATGATGCTACAGTATATTGTTCCAAAACATTTCCTTTTCCTAAGTTGAAAATAACTCATAATTCATAGTTCATACCTCATAAGTCTTAACCATATTTATATTAATATATATTTTACCAATATTTACTAAAAAAAGAAAAGAAAAATATTTGCCAAATTGTATGTTTGCTAAGTGTGCAAAAATTTTTAGTTTCTATTGCCACTTGACTATTACCCATTGTGAATCACCCAGCTGTCATGTACTGTACCCCACCTGGCTGCCCTAGTGTGGTTCTGGCTGTGGGCACCCTACTTTTTATGTCATCTCCAATCAGCTTATGGCTGATATTTGTTTCATTTGTTTTTATCATACCAGACACCAAACTTCTTGCCTGAACATATAGAATTTTCTTACTGAGCAACTGTTAGTGCTACATACTTGCTATTGATATGTTTTATGCTTTGTATTGACCTCATCAAGTAAACAGTGATTATTGTTTATATTCTCACATAATTTATTTATAATTTATATTGATATTGTTTACTTTAATATGTTTTTCAATCCATAAAACCTATTTGTTAATTGATTATTGTTAAATTTATGAAAAGACACACAATTGTTAAATGAATTTCTGAGTTTTAACATGCTTTTTATTTAATCTGTTGAAATAATTTATAGGTAAAATGTTATTTATTTTCACAACTCTTACATGATTTTACTTTATCATAAATGTAAGTATTTACACACATGTTCAGATAATAAACATAAAAAGAACAAACATAAAAAGAAGTGATGGAAAATAACGAATACCGATTGATTTTTCCTTGTCTTCAGGTAACAATTCAAAACCTTTCAGAGCAGGGGAGACATCAACATCAATGCTCAACCCAATATTGATTGAATAGTATTAATATTCCTCCAAATTTTGAAACTCTCCCTTGTAATTCCAGCTTTTTATTTACCTTTCTGAAAAATAATTTTTTATAGTATTTGTGAGACTGTCGGATGGGCACTTGTTAAGTTTTGTGTCTGGATTTATTTACAAAAGGTGAAAATTTAACTATCCCATTGGATATTCGTTAACGCTTTAATTTCAAATTTCATCCAGGCCTTGCATTTAAATAATTTTTTGTGGGCTAGTTGATTGCTGTTCTCTGAATTTTTGTAAGTGCTTTTCTGAACTTTTTATTTACAAAAGCAACTGATAATATTATGGAGCCTAAAAAGAGGAGTGTCAAGAACTGTGCTCATCGTAGAAACCAAGTAAGAGATAATAGCCAAGGTGGAAAGTGGGCACAAGATGTCTGATGTTGCTAGGCAGTATGGTTTGAACAGGTCTACAGTAGGCACAATCTTAGCTACGAAAGATATATCAAGAAGTCTCAAGCTGCTAATGCAGTGATGAAAATCATATCTGAGAAATAAAGAGCATTTTAGAGCTCATAATGGAACGTGAAACTGATCTGATGACAGAAGAACTCCAAGAACTCTTAAATGAAGAATATTAAGAAACTCAGCGAGATGTGTTTTCTTTTGAAAAAGAGGAAGAAGACCAATGTTGACATCTGCTACTAAAGATCTTTTGAAGAAGTGTGAGGATGTCAGAACAACGATCATCCATGTGGCATCCAAACTAGAATATGATTAATGGGGTTGGGGGATCTCTACAATTACAATACTATTAATTACTTCCGAAAAATCCTGAAGAAAAGAGAAAAGCAATTGACATTGGACAATTCTTTAATCCTCACAAACGGAAAAAGATGACTAATAAAAATGCAAGACTGTGTATATATGTATTTTTACTATTACATATAAATAAATGTAGTAAGAAAGTATATATTTTTTATTTTTGGGGGTCTCCAGAACAAATTAATCAAATTCCCATAAAAACCTATGGTAAATCGATAATCGGTTAACGAACAAAGTCTTGGAACAGATTATGTTCATTAACCGATCACCCACTGTATTGCATATATTACTGAATAAACTTCACTACACTATAGTTCTAATTTGAGGTGGAGAGCATATATTTTAAATTTAGTTAATTAAAAATATGATAAAAAATTGCACCCCAGCATTGTGGCAATGTCACAATAAATAATCTTCATTGTAATAGTTATTACTTTGTCTTGATCCCACAACATGCAGTCTTTCAAACTACGTCATATTATTAATTATTGAGGTTTGAATAGACTATTGTTTAAGAATGATTACAACAAATATCACCGAACTTAAATTCAACTATTCAAACTAGATATATGTAAATAAACACTGCACATATAACCAATATCCAGCAAGAAAAACAATAAAGCAAACTTTTTCATCTGTGTTGAACAGATCATCAGGCTGACTGATCACCCACTCAGAATAATAAAATATGTAAAATAATTCTGGAAAAAAAATGTGTATTTTTATTAAAAATACTGTATTGTTAAAATAATATCTAAAATATGTGAAAAAATGTATTTTTACTACAATTGTTTGCTGATGACTAAGCCCCGGATTTTTTGGATCAATAAAAGTGGAGTTTTGGATCGAAAAGGCCACATTTTTGGATTTTTTCTTGGAACAAAAAAATAATAATAATTAAAAATAAAAACAAAATGATCAAATTTTCTTCAGTTATCTGTTTATTAATTAATACAGTATACAATATTATAAACTGTTTGAATATGACCATGCACATACAAGAAATCTATTAATATTTTCTTCTGTCAGACTGTCGATGGCCAATGATAATGTTTTTATACAATGAAAAGCTTCTGTCTGCCTTGAATGTAGTCACAGGATAGTATTTCAGCAAAGGTACATTGGCCCTCAGGGATCTCCAATTAGACAGCTATTAACTTGGCTAAGCACAGAAAAACCACTGTTCTTGTCCAAAAGTGCCACCAGCTTTGTGCAAAGTTTGACTTTACATAAACCAGGGAGGTTTTGTATAGAATTCTCTACTATTTAAAACATTTTTAGAGTGACATCAAGTGACAACATTCTTGCTTCTAATGCTTCTATTTTATTCAGAAAATTTAACAAATGGGTGAGGATGTAAACTAGAGAAGCAATCAAATGTGGATTTTCCAAAGCTTCCTTAACATCCACAGTGAAAGAACTTTTTGATTCATCAAGTTCATTGATAAACTTTTGAAAGTCACATAAATGGTCTGCAGAGAATACTGCAGCTTTTATCCAAGTGCCCCATCTCATGTCATACTTACAGACAGCACAGCCTTCTGTAAGCATGACGAGAACATTTTATATAATCTTATTCATGTAACATGCCTGAATCATGCTTTACATCTTTTGGCCAAACAAGTTCATTTACATTTTAAAGATGTAAAAGTCTTCATTTATTCTGGCAAACTACTTGTCAAACTATGGCTTGCCAAAGACACCAATGCAAACTGCTATGCATCATGAGCAATGTTCCCTCTAATTTTTTTTGTAGATGAGCGGAACATATACTTTTCTGACCAAAAAATTTTTCTGAGTGTGTATGTGTATATATATATATATAATCTTATTTTTTCCTATAAAAATTAAAATAATTTATTATAAAGTAGAGATTAAAATTCATTTTAAAACATACTTTTATACGAAATATTATCTTTTGTCACTGATTTAATGTATTTAATTGAAATATACGCATCAATAATCATGTTGCAGACAGAGTGAGAAACAAGTAAACAAGAATTCAAATCGGTGTGCATGCTCGCCTGTGCGGCACATAAATTCTCGTGCGCGGCAACAATTTGAGCAGTGCGCGGTCGTGCAGCTTAGAGGGAACATTGATCATGAGCATTTGTCAGATATTCCTTTGCCACCCTCTCCCATAGCCATAACTTTAATTATACTACAGCATTAAACCTTTCTGAACAAATCTTGCTATTGTCTGTGCATTTGTCTTCTCCAGAAATTTACATAAAAGATGATAAATTTTAGTGCAGTCTTTTCTGTAAGTTTTCATACTATCATTAAAGCAACATATTGTCTGTATGCGTCTATAGTTTTGTCTACAGCAAACCATGTAATACTGTCACTAATTTCTTTGCGGATTTCTTCAAGCACTTCCTGATGAACACACGGAAGATAATTCTTCATCAGTGTTGATTTATCAGGAAGATTCTGTTTCGTGTATTTTTCTAAGTATCAATACTTCCTGGGCAAGGGATGCATCAGTTTATGCAATTCTACATTGCATCTTATAAAGGTTTTTTGCTATATCTAAGAAAAATATTTTCTTGATCCTGAGTTTCCATTTTTGTGAGCAGCATCTGGGATGTTCGATCCTGTCGACGTCTGCTTGCATGTATCTTGCAGAATGCACATGATTCTCAAAATGTGATTTCTTCATGCACACAAATGCATTTTGACATACCTTGCAGAATACTCTTGAGCAATCTACTGTGAAGTCTCTCTCAGCTAACTTAACTTCTCTCACCCACTTCAGTAGAAGTTGAGAGGCAGAACTTTTAGGCTTACTCATTAAATTTCCTAGTCTATAGCCAAATATAAAACCTCAAGGCTGTTCACACTTCTGCACTTTACACTGTCACCAATAATTTATTAAAAAATAGCAAAAAGGTTACCAAATAAAATTAAATTAGCTCAAAAGATAGCCAAGACACTAATAATTTTTATTTTCATCAATTAAAAAAAAACTTGAATGTGACATAACGTACTGGTAATTCAACTTGGCAACATTGTTTACAAAGTGACGTTTGAAGATGTCTCTGCTTTTGTTCTGAAATCTGAAATTATTTTTTTGGTACCTACAATGGCATCAAGGACTGCATACATGACAGTATTTCTCCAAAAATTGCAAGAAAATCCAATAAATCGAGCATTTTTGCTGACTTTGGTTCAAAAAAATGTAAAAAGTTCATTTTTGTCAGTTAGAAGCAAAATGTGTTATTTTCGAAACAATCCTTGGTTTCTCAGATAAATCCGGGGACTACTGATGACCTGTTCAACACAAATGAAAATATTTGCTTTCTTGTAGTTTTTCTTGCTGTGTACTGGTTATATGCCCAGTGTTTAATATCATCTAACTATAACACCTCACATAACACATATTATTGTTTTTAGTAAAATAATTTCAAATAAGAATATAATGATAAAATTCAATTAATACAAAACTTCCTATTATGCAACTATAGGTTTTGATTAGAAACTTAATAGAAACTTTATATTAATAGAATATTATCATTAAATTTTTTGATAGATGATATTATCCAAAAGTATCTGGAAAATGTTATTTTTCACATATTTATTTTACTTGTTTTGTTTAAGTGTTTTTTGGTTAAAATCCATTAAAGTTTTTGTTGTCATGAAACATTAAAAATAAATTTTTTTGTGACATGAGATATCTCTTTCAAATTATCATATATCAAAAAAATTAATTGTTCAAAATAAAGCTTCCTAAAAGAATACAGTGATTATCAAGTTTTTTTATTGGAATTTTGAGTTATTGTTTAAAAGTACAGTTGTCCCTCTATAGTCCGACGTTTTTTAATCCGACATGCTCAGTAGTCCGACACACCTCCCGTCAAGGTACCCGTCCCCGTTACGTGTCTGCTTGCACAGAAGCATGTCGCGATGTGAATCTCCCCATCCAATTTTTACACGATGACACACATTTCGTGTGTTTTATGTGAGCAGTTCTGTTCGAACAGTTGGAGTAGAGAATATTGTAAGTTACTGCTAGCAAAACAATGCGAAATATGTAATTATTTTCGGTAATTCGGACACTTTTGGTAATCTGACACACCTTTGGTCCCATACCTGTCGGATTATCAAGGGACAACTGTAATTATGAAAGTATTGTATGAAATTGAAATTCAGAATAAAAATCATAGTTGTTTTCATATGAAAACTAGCTAGCTCATATTTTTAAAATGTACATGCCTATATTTAAAAATATTTTATCAATAAACCATTTTATTTTAAAATTAAATCACAATAGATTCTCTGATAATCTATGATACAGATGTGTGAATATTGCCATCTGTATGATAGAGATAGCAATATTCAATCATCTTCATCTGGCATACTGCTAAAATTTCAGCTGAATAATTTAAAATTTTATTCTCAAAAATTTTTCATTTAATATCCAAACACATTAAAAATATCACCCACTCTGAGAATAATAAAATCTGTAAAATGATTCAGGAAAAAAAATATGTATTTTATTAAAAATACTGTTGTTAAAATAATATCTAAAATATGTGGAAAAAAATATATTTACTACAATTGTTTGCTTTGATTTTAATACTTCATTCAATCAAAAAGAAACTGGAATTATTTTTTTAAGCAGGTCATTTAATATTTTTCAAAATATTTCTCCCTGTAGTTTAAGGCAAGATCTCACTGCTTCACAAGATTTTTTATTCTCTTCTCATAAAAAATAGCTTGGCTGCTTGCAAACCCATTCTGTGACCTTCTTTCACACATCATCATTTGATTTAAAGGTACACCTGCCAAGTGTATCCTTCATTCGCTCAAAGATATGGTAGTCATAAGGCAACAAATCAGGTCTATGGTAGGTGTTTGAGGATCTATCATATCTTCTTTAAGATGCTTGAGTTGTGTTTGGCTACAAGGTCTAGCATTGTCTTGAAGAAAATTTATGCCTTTACTCAAAAGTCCTTTGGACTTGATGGCCTTGTACAGTTGATTTTCAAGATCTCTATGTAAGACTGCAAGGTGACCTTATCTTTCTTCAAGAAGTGGACAAGGGTGGACCTTGATAGTCAAAAAAGAATATCATAAACAAAAAACAATGTACCAGGAACCTGTTTCTGGTGTGCTTCTCGGTAAAACGAAGTGTTACAAACGTTTTCGAACTTGTAAGTTCTCTGGAACCTGTTTCCGAGAAGCACACCGGAAACAGGTTCCTGGTACATTGTTTTTTGTTTACTTTAACCCAGTGTAGTACATTGCCGATTTAAAGAATATCATGATGGCTTTGCCTGAAAACCAGTCATTCTGCTTTTCTGTTTCATGGGGATCTAGTATGTTTTCACTCCTTGGTTTACTGCTTATGTTGGGGCACATATTGTTTCATCTACAGTCAAATTCAGTCCAAGGTCTCTCCCTCATGACACTGCAGTTGTTGGAGGCACATTGCCATTTACTCTCCTTCATGGTACTCACTCAGAAGTTTAAGCACTCCATTCAAAAAGTTGTGTTTTTGACAATGCATTCTTGTCATAAACAGATACCAATTGACAATGAATTTTACTGGGTTTAACTTTCTCTAATGTCAAAAATTCAATGACTGAATGCTGTCCTCTTTGGACAGGCTTACACTGGTGGACATAATTTTCTGCAATAGCAGTGCTCTCAATGTATGCAAAATATTAATAGCCAATGCTTCTAAATACCCACCAAATTTTGTTTTTTCTGTGTGAATGCTTTGTTTTTACAAAATAATTCCAGCATCTTTTTGACTAAACCAAGCATAAATAACCTTAAATTTAATATTGGATGGACTGTAGAATGTTTAAAACTTTGATTTTTTATACATCAAACATATTTTCGATAGTAGTTAATTTCAAAAATTGATACTTCTTTCAAGACTAATTGAAAAAAATAAAGACAGAATTTTATTTTTTAAATTTATCCACATAAATAGTTATTAACCATAGAAAATTTTAATTTGGTTTTGTTTAATTAAAAAGTATATATTTTATTAGCTAAGTTTAAATCAGAAGTTTTGTAGTTATCATGAACATTTTATTAATAAATTAACATTTCAGAAATTATAAAAATATTGATTTGTTTTATTGTTTCAAATATCTAAAATTTTTGAGCTTTATAAAAAATATAAACTAAATAAACTAATATAAACATTTATAAAGCTAATTAATATTTAAATATAAATATTTAATACAGTGGGTGATCGGTTCCAAGACTTTGTTCATTATCTGAATTGTTCGTTAACTGATGATCGATTTACTATAGGTTTTTATGGGAATTTGATTAATTTGTTGTGGAGACTCCAAAAAAATAAAAAATATATACTTTTTTATTTTTTGGATATTTTATTTTTATATTTATTTATTTATTATGTTTATTTATATGTAATAGTAAAAATACATATATATGCAGTCTTGCATTTTTATTATCATGTTTTTTCCATTTGTGGGGGTTAAAGAATCTGTCCAGTGTCAATTGTTTTTCTCTCTTCTTCAAGATTTTTCAGAAGTAATTAATAGCATTGTAATTGTAGATATCCCTAAGCCTATTAACCTCAACCTGGTTTTGATGCTATTCTAAGACCGTTGTTCTGACATCATCCCACTTCTTCAAAAAAAAATGTTTAATAGCAGATATTGACATTAATTCTCTTTTTCAGAAGAAAACATATCTCTCCGAGTTTCTTGGTGTTCTTCAGTCGTCAGATCAGTTTTGGGTTCCATTATGAGCTCTTCAATGTTCTTTATTTCTCAGATGTGATTTTTGTTATTCTTTAAGTTGCTTGAGTCTTCTTGATAATACAGTATCTTTCTTAGATAAGATTGAACTGCAGTCTACTGTAGACCTGTTCAAGCCATACTGCCCAGCAACAACAGACATCAGACATCTGCCCACTTTCTACCTGTGATATTATTCTCTCACCTTTCGAAAATAAAAACCAACACAAAACTTAACGAGTGCCTGCCTGACAGTCTCGCAAATACTATAAAAAAATTTTTTCTGTCAGAAAAATAAATGGCTGGAATTACAAGGGAGAGTTTCAAAGTTCAGAGGAATACAATTCAATCAGTATATACTGGGTTGAGTGTCAATGGTGACGTCTCCCACGCTCCAAAAAGTTTTGAATTCTTGTCTAACGACAAGGGGAGACCAATCGGTATTCATTATTTTCCGTTGCTTCTTCTTGTGTTTGTTCTGTGAGGTGTTCGTTGTCCGAACATAAAAATCTTTCACAAAAGTGTTCATTATCTGATTTGTTCGTTAACCAATCACCCACTGTATTTTTCTTTTTCTTTTTTTTTCTGACTTTTAATTTTGCAAATAGAAATAAATTTGATGTAAAATTAAAAATTTTTTAAATATAGTATCAATTATTTTTTTTGTTTAAAATTAAATGTCTTTTGATTTTATAATTGTAGTTATTGTTTTAATGATCCTTTTAATTGATGGGAATTTTATATAAAAACAATTATAACTATAACTTACACAAAAGTTTTAGTTTAATTTGCATTAAAAATATATTCAATTATATTATAATTAGTATAATTAGGAATGTTTTAATATGAATTTTCTCTTGAGAGTAAAATAATAGGATTTTATATATAATTTTAAATATTAAAAAGAACTATTTTTTAAAATTTGTTTTCTTATTCATATTTAAACATTATCATTAAAGATTGTTATTTATGTAAAGTATCAGGTACTGTATTTGTTGATAATTGTTGCTAGGCAAGCAAATTATTTCATGGATAATTTATTGTTGTTTATTAAATACAATGAAAGTGTTTTATTTCAAAATTGTTTTCTTACTTTAAATTAATTATAATTTTATATTTATTCATAAAACAGTTAGGATTGATATAATTTTAATCAATCTTGATTGTAGACATGATATGTAATAAGGTAAATATTATATTAAGGTTTTTGGGATATAATACTTAAAATAATCAAACACCTTAGTATTTCCAGCAATGAAGTATTTAACAAAACAAAAGCATTTTCGACTATATTTAATAGTCTTCTTCAGTTAAGCCACTTTAAAACGCTATTTTACGTTCGTTTTTGTTTTTAAGTGGCTTAACTGAAGAAGACTATTAAATATAGTTGAAAACGTTTTTATTTTATTAAATACTTCGTTGCTGGAAATACTAAGGTATTTGATTATTTTAAGTATAATACTTAAAGAAATTCTATCCAAAAAACTGATTTTAAATTTAACTTAATAAAATTACTTGTGTTATTTCTAAATACATATAATTTTAATTTTAAAATAATTAATATTTTTGTCATTTCTTTTTTATTTTGTAATAATTTCATCTGTAATTATATAAAGTAATAAGGTTTGTAAATGATCAATAATGTTATAAAACAAATTATTGTAGTAAAAGTGTTTGGTCATTTTGCTTGTTTGAATGTTTTATTTACCATATCATCCAATTAATACTACTACATTAATTGGATGATATCAATCAATATATTAATATTGAATCATGAACTTCAAAGAAATTGTAACAATTATATTTAAGTTTCAACATTTTGTATTGTTTTTTTGAAACTATAATTCTGTGATATTGATTTTGTATATTTGTAAACTTTTTTTATACATATTAAAAATTATACAGTTTAATTAAATTGTATATTTAATCATTTGGATTTTGTTATTAACCTTTTAAAACCTGCATCCTTTAGAGGTTTAGTTGAAATGGAATCCTCTTGTTTCATTTCATTCAGAATAAAGTTTTTACTTTTTTGACATTTTTTCATGACTTCATAATAATCCTGGGGACTAACAGTAAATTATATTTTCTTAATGCCATTTCTAAAACTCTGCAATCTCTATCATTCAGTAGAAATCAATGCCCTGATAACAATAATCTATGATTAATGACATCTACCTTATATTTGGCAGATTAACATGGTTAAATGTTGTCCAAAGCTAATTTTATATTCCTATTTTGCCCTGCACACATATTGCTGTAATCTATCATTTGTTTTTCATTTCTAAGATATTTTAATGTTTCAGAATACATGATGTTACTACTTCCTATGCACCTGTAGATGCAACAGTTTCATCCCAGAGATATATGTAAACATTATCATCATGGAAATTATGAAAAACCAGATGTAAAACATACATACTATGCTTATAATATGCACTGAAGTAGTCAATTTTGTGTAAGGCAGTATTTTTTGAAAGTCGAAAGAAAAAGCAAAATAGTGATCTGGATTATGTAATGTTAGATCTTGGTCTTGTTTAATGATTTTTTAGCAGTTCTGCTCATCTAAAATAAATATCATGTTCTTCCATAAGTTTTGCCTCCTCTTCTTCACCATTATTTGATGCCTTAACTTTAATGTTTAATAGATCGCATTTTTGGCATGTATCTTTCCACAGCTGGTGGAAATGTAAATTTAAAATCATCTTTAAAAATTTTTTCTATAAGACCACCAATTAACAGTGCCTGTTTTATTTTCTTTACATTCAAACAATTATTAAGTAAAAATTTTTATAATTGTACATAGAAGTCCAGGATCATTTTGACAAATTTCATTAATGAAAAATTAATGAAATTAGTCAAATTAGTGCCCAAAATCCACCAGAGGACTCTCAGCTGAAATGCAATTATATAACATGAATGCTGTCATGAAGAATTTTAACAATTTTTTAATGTATAGATGTCGTAACCTACAGAAAAGGGTCGACGTCGAGATCATTTTTAATTTTGTAAGCTTTTTGATTGTGTTCATTGGTTATTTGTGGAAGTGTTTGCTTCATGTCACCAGCTTTTTTGTGGTTCCTGGACTGGAATAAAAGGATATTAATAAGGAAAAAAGACTCAAAATTTATTTTGTATAGTTTTAATTTTTCATTAATAAGCATTTTTATATTCAGATTAGGATGTAAGAATTTTCTGTTAGGATTATGATAGGTGTTAGGATTAGTGGAGGTAGGAAACAGCACTATCAATGCATTATTGTTGTAAAATTATGTTACATTTAATAGATTTATTATTGTAATTATTGACTAATAAAATTTTACTCCATGATATACTGTATATTAGTTTGAAACTTGTCAATGTCAAAGTGGACTTAGGCCACTTTTAAAATAAACAGCTCATATATAAAATCTGTAACTTTTTTTAAGTATCTTATGACAAATTTTAGGCAAACTGAAAATAACTATTTATTTATTAAATGTTATGTAAATTAAGGTTTCTTAAATACTGTAAAACTTATTTCTACACTGCAGTCTTTAGTTTTAATTTCAATTGCAAAATAACAAAGTAATGCTGCAGGAGTGTTGATGGAGAAACTAGAGATATTTTCTTGGGCCTGAAGAAAATGGGCCCATGGTGGTGCCTACTCCTAGAAAATTGATGGTATTCTTACTAATAGAAATAAAATAAGACTGCTCTTTATTAATAAAGAAACATTCTGTATAATTCATTTGTTTAAAAAAAAAAATAGTCTAAAGGGGCCCACTTTACTCTGTCCCCATACAAGCAAGCTCTTGATGGTCAAAACAAAACATTATATGGTCATACTAGAGATATTACTTTAAACATCAGGATTATCATTAGGAATATGTGAGATCCGAAAGAGGGGAAGGAAATTTTAAAGAAAAATTAGCAAGAAAATAATATTTTAAACTTTGACAAAATTAGTCAGAAAACCGAGATTAGAAACTTTTGTTTTTAGAAAGGAAGTTGATTTCCTTTCCTACGGCCAACTCATGAAATGAGTCAAAAATGCGGCCTTTGCACACGTTACTTGGCTGTCAGAGAAGGCCGATATAAAAGGGGCATTTTTCCATCTTTTGGGGCAGTTTGTCGAAAGAAGTATTGCCACACGAATCACGAAAAGTCATTGAAAGAATTAGCCATATGATATAGACAGAGAATGTCATTAACGAGAGAACGCCATTCAGAGAGTCTGTCATATGATACAGTCATATGAAGAGTTATCCATACAAGAAATTGCCATAGAAAATAAAAGAAAAAGAATGTCCATAAGTAAGAACATTCTCATACATTGAAATATTCAAAAGAACTAGGAAGGTAATATAGTAACATTGAGATCGATGTAAACTCTCTCTCATGCATTAGATTTATATAGGATTGTTAGGTAATTTAGTTAATAGTGACTTAAGTTTAAGTATAATTTGTTATCCATTCATTTGTATATTCTTTAATATTTTTGGTTTATTAAATGTTTTAGTTTTTTTATAAATATGGCCTGTGTAATGATAGATATCCACACTTGTGCCTATTCAAGTTACTTGCGTTCCTCATACTCATAATTTGGTGATTACACGTGTTAATCCGCGTTTAAGAAAACTGATTAACTGGTGTCGGGAATCCTGATAAGGAAAAGGGTGATTATGCGATCATCTAATTTCGCTTTTAATTTTACTTCAAACTGTAAGTCCCTCCACACTCAATTTCTTTGGTAGGAAAGCCATTCTTTTAGACAATCTGAGGGCTACTCTCACTATTAGCTGCCGAATAAGTGATACACGAGTTATGCAAACTCCATATCCCCAGCTAGCCCCTCACAAATGTGTATGATAATATATGTATTGTAGATAAGTTTAGCTGCAAATTATAATTGTATATAATTCTTATGCTATAGAAATAATGTAAGTTACTAGGAAAGACTTTTTAAAAATTATTCATTATATGTTATTAGTGAAAATCACAGAACTGTTGATTTTTTCAGAATTATCAAGGTTTCCATCTGTACCTCCCTCGACACGAAGATTATTAGTTTTCATCAATCCTTTTGGAGGAACAGGAAAAGCATACCAGATATATCGAGAAAGAGTGGTTGCTCTTCTGGCAGAAAGTGATATTGAACATGATTTAATTATAACTGGTACCAATTTTTTTTCTTTTACTATTGATTATATTATCAAAAATCTTAATCATTATTTTTAATTTGATAGCCAGGGCAAATCATGCTAGAGATTTTGTGAACACTGCAGATCTTAGTCATTGGAGTGGTATTGTTGTCATTTCAGGAGATGGATTATTATTTGAAGTAAGTTTAATAACTTTTTGGTTTCATTAGTAAATCAAATTCTGAAACTGATTATATAAGACTGATTCTCAATTTATTTTAACACGTGGAACCTAAAGAATCTATCAAGGAATCCCTATTTCTCTGTAGCCTATCACCATCAAAGCTTAACTATAATTTCTGGTATTTTAACTTTAACAATATAAAGACTATTTCATTTATAGAATAAAAAAGTAAATCAAAAATAGAATGAAATTCAGCACTTGTTTGTTTTTAAAAAGCTTCTGGAATGAAGCAATGATGGTTTCTCCTGTGTGGAGTCAGTGACTGAATGATTAATGTTGAATGTCATATACACAAATTTGGGACCACCAACAAATTTTTCCACCATTATGTATTTTTATTTCAAGGAACTTAGTTTAAAAAACATTTATATAAGAAACAATTTTTAAATTTATAAAATACAGTGGTACCTTGGTACTCAAACTGCTTTGAATAAGTACTCAGTACAGTAGACCCTGCTATAACACGGTAGATATGTTCTGTGTTATATGAATTCCATGTTGTATGAATCACTTAAATACATGAGCCAATTTTAGCCCGGCACATGTGCAGTTTAGGGACTACAACTGTTTGAAAGATTTTTTCCATAAAATTAATTGATTCTAGACTAATTTGACTCAACATTTCCAAAACACGTATAATTTTTTGGGAATAATCCATATAAACTATGCTATAAACAAAAAATTGTAAGATTACTTACTGAGTGTGCACCGTTTAACAACACCATTGCTTAAGCTTGTTTTTGTCGCAGAGCGGCTCATCGAACGGCAGGTGTGTGTTTTCTGATAAGTTATTTTTCTGCGAAAAATTCGCTGAACTTTGGAGACGTTGTTAATAAAAATATAATTTTTATGGCCGTTGAATAATAAATGTTTTTTAGTAGGTCCAGTGCTCATTTAAACTCAACAGTTTGTGTAATATCCGCTATTAGTCCAGATTCGACCAATCCTGTCGTGGCACGAGTCGGCGATGACATTTTACCGTGTTATATGAGTCTCTTTTAGCATATTATACAAACACTATCATAATTTTTTCGCTGTGTTATATGGGGGGTCTACTGTATTCGAATACATTTGGGGAGAAATCACCTGCTACTGGACGGAATAAACACAACCTACTAAACTAAATTTTCAGTTAATAACAAATATTTTTATTTTAACTTTAATTTTGTCAATCATANAATATCTAAAATATGTGGAAAAAAATATATTTACTACAATTGTTTGCTTTGATTTTAATACTTCATTCAATCAAAAAGAAACTGGAATTATTTTTTTAAGCAGGTCATTTAATATTTTTCAAAATATTTCTCCCTGTAGTTTAAGGCAAGATCTCACTGCTTCACAAGATTTTTTATTCTCTTCTCATAAAAAATAGCTTGGCTGCTTGCAAACCCATTCTGTGACCTTCTTTCACACATCATCATTTGATTTAAAGGTACACCTGCCAAGTGTATCCTTCATTCGCTCAAAGATATGGTAGTCATAAGGCAACAAATCAGGTCTATGGTAGGTGTTTGAGGATCTATCATATCTTCTTTAAGATGCTTGAGTTGTGTTTGGCTACAAGGTCTAGCATTGTCTTGAAGAAAATTTATGCCTTTACTCAAAAGTCCTTTGGACTTGATGGCCTTGTACAGTTGATTTTCAAGATCTCTATGTAAGACTGCAAGGTGACCTTATCTTTCTTCAAGAAGTGGACAAGGGTGGACCTTGATAGTCAAAAAAGAATATCATAAACAAAAAACAATGTACCAGGAACCTGTTTCTGGTGTGCTTCTCGGTAAAACGAAGTGTTACAAACGTTTTCGAACTTGTAAGTTCTCTGGAACCTGTTTCCGAGAAGCACACCGGAAACAGGTTCCTGGTACATTGTTTTTTGTTTACTTTAACCCAGTGTAGTACATTGCCGATTTAAAGAATATCATGATGGCTTTGCCTGAAAACCAGTCATTCTGCTTTTCTGTTTCATGGGGATCTAGTATGTTTTCACTCCTTGGTTTACTGCTTATGTTGGGGCACATATTGTTTCATCTACAGTCAAATTCAGTCCAAGGTCTCTCCCTCATGACACTGCAGTTGTTGGAGGCACATTGCCATTTACTCTCCTTCATGGTACTCAGTGAGAAGTTTAAGCACTCCATTCAAAAAGTTGTGTTTTTGACAATGCATTCTTGTCATAAACAGATACCAATTGACAATGAATTTTACTGGGTTTAACTTTCTCTAATGTCAAAAATTCAATGACTGAATGCTGTCCTCTTTGTACAGGCTTACACTGGTGGACATAATTTTCTGCAATAGCAGTGCTCTCAATGTATGCAAAATATTAATAGCCAATGCTTCTAAATACCCACCAAATTTTGTTTTTTCTGTGTGAATGCTTTGTTTTTACAAAATAATTCCAGCATCTTTTTGACTAAACCAAGCATAAATAACCTTAAATTTAATATTGGATGGACTGTAGAATGTTTAAAACTTTGATTTTTTATACATCAAACATATTTTCGATAGTAGTTAATTTCAAAAATTGATACTTCTTTCAAGACTAATTGAAAAAAATAAAGACAGAATTTTATTTTTTAAATTTATCCACATAAATAGTTATTAACCATAGAAAATTTTAATTTGGTTTTGTTTAATTAAAAAGTATATATTTTATTAGCTAAGTTTAAATCAGAAGTTTTGTAGTTATCATGAACATTTTATTAATAAATTAACATTTCAGAAATTATAAAAATATTGATTTGTTTTATTGTTTCAAATATCTAAAATTTTTGAGCTTTATAAAAAATATAAACTAAATAAACTAATATAAACATTTATAAAGCTAATTAATATTTAAATATAAATATTTAATACAGTGGGTGATCGGTTCCAAGACTTTGTTCATTATCTGAATTGTTCGTTAACTGATGATCGATTTACTATAGGTTTTTATGGGAATTTGATTAATTTGTTGTGGAGACTCCAAAAAAATAAAAAATATATACTTTTTTATTTTTTGGATATTTTATTTTTATATTTATTTATTTATTATGTTTATTTATATGTAATAGTAAAAATACATATATATGCAGTCTTGCATTTTTATTATCATGTTTTTTCCATTTGTGGGGGTTAAAGAATCTGTCCAGTGTCAATTGTTTTTCTCTCTTCTTCAAGATTTTTCAGAAGTAATTAATAGCATTGTAATTGTAGATATCCCTAAGCCTATTAACCTCAACCTGGTTTTGATGCTATTCTAAGACCGTTGTTCTGACATCATCCCACTTCTTCAAAAAAAAATGTTTAATAGCAGATATTGACATTAATTCTCTTTTTCAGAAGAAAACATATCTCTCCGAGTTTCTTGGTGTTCTTCAGTCGTCAGATCAGTTTTGGGTTCCATTATGAGCTCTTCAATGTTCTTTATTTCTCAGATGTGATTTTTGTTATTCTTTAAGTTGCTTGAGTCTTCTTGATAATACAGTATCTTTCTTAGATAAGATTGAACTGCAGTCTACTGTAGACCTGTTCAAGCCATACTGCCCAGCAACAACAGACATCAGACATCTGCCCACTTTCTACCTGTGATATTATTCTCTCACCTTTCGAAAATAAAAACCAACACAAAACTTAACGAGTGCCTGCCTGACAGTCTCGCAAATACTATAAAAAAATTGTTTCTGTCAGAAAAATAAATGGCTGGAATTACAAGGGAGAGTTTCAAAGTTCAGAGGAATACAATTCAATCAGTATATACTGGGTTGAGTGTCAATGGTGACGTCTCCCACGCTCCAAAAAGTTTTGAATTCTTGTCTAACGACAAGGGGAGACCAATCGGTATTCATTATTTTCCGTTGCTTCTTCTTGTGTTTGTTCTGTGAGGTGTTCGTTGTCCGAACATAAAAATCTTTCACAAAAGTGTTCATTATCTGATTTGTTCGTTAACCAATCACCCACTGTATTTTTCTTTTTCTTTTTTTTTCTGACTTTTAATTTTGCAAATAGAAATAAATTTGATGTAAAATTAAAAATTTTTTAAATATAGTATCAATTATTTTTTTTGTTTAAAATTAAATGTCTTTTGATTTTATAATTGTAGTTATTGTTTTAATGATCCTTTTAATTGATGGGAATTTTATATAAAAACAATTATAACTATAACTTACACAAAAGTTTTAGTTTAATTTGCATTAAAAATATATTCAATTATATTATAATTAGTATAATTAGGAATGTTTTAATATGAATTTTCTCTTGAGAGTAAAATAATAGGATTTTATATATAATTTTAAATATTAAAAAGAACTATTTTTTAAAATTTGTTTTCTTATTCATATTTAAACATTATCATTAAAGATTGTTATTTATGTAAAGTATCAGGTACTGTATTTGTTGATAATTGTTGCTAGGCAAGCAAATTATTTCATGGATAATTTATTGTTGTTTATTAAATACAATGAAAGTGTTTTATTTCAAAATTGTTTTCTTACTTTAAATTAATTATAATTTTATATTTATTCATAAAACAGTTAGGATTGATATAATTTTAATCAATCTTGATTGTAGACATGATATGTAATAAGGTAAATATTATATTAAGGTTTTTGGGATATAATACTTAAAATAATCAAACACCTTAGTATTTCCAGCAATGAAGTATTTAACAAAACAAAAGCATTTTCGACTATATTTAATAGTCTTCTTCAGTTAAGCCACTTTAAAACGCTATTTTACGTTCGTTTTTGTTTTTAAGTGGCTTAACTGAAGAAGACTATTAAATATAGTTGAAAACGTTTTTATTTTATTAAATACTTCGTTGCTGGAAATACTAAGGTATTTGATTATTTTAAGTATAATACTTAAAGAAATTCTATCCAAAAAACTGATTTTAAATTTAACTTAATAAAATTACTTGTGTTATTTCTAAATACATATAATTTTAATTTTAAAATAATTAATATTTTTGTCATTTCTTTTTTATTTTGTAATAATTTCATCTGTAATTATATAAAGTAATAAGGTTTGTAAATGACCAANACATTAAATTGGCCAAAAAAATAATATCCTTGATCATACATGCAAACTGTTTAAAGAATAATTTCAATTTAAATGGTGCCAGATAACTTGCAGTATTAGTTGTCAGGATATAATATTCAACTTATTGAATCATATTTTTAAAGTACAGTAGACCCCCTATAACGCGGGTTCAAATAATGCGGATTCGTATATCGCGGCGAAAAATCGCGACCGTATTCGTATAAGGACGCTAAAAGAGTCTCCAATGTTTAACAAATTTTTCGCAGAAAAATAACTTATCAGTTATTTTTCTGCGAAAAATTCGCTGAACTTTGGAGACGTTAATAAAAATATAATTTTTATGGCCGTTGAATAATAAATGTTTTTTAGTAGGTCCAGTGCTCATTTAAACTCAACAGTTTGTGTAATATCCGCTATTAGTCCAGATTCGACCAATCCTGTCGTGGCACGAGTCGGCGATGACATTTTACCGTGTTATATGAGTCTCTTTTAGCATATTATACAAACACTATCATAATTTTTTCGCTGTGTTATATGGGGGGTCTACTGTATTCGAATACATTTGGGGAGAAATCACCTGCTACTGGACGGAATAAACACAACCTACTAAACTAAATTTTCAGTTAATAACAAATATTTTTATTTTAACTTTAATTTTGTCATCCATAAAAAAATTTTTTTGAGAAAAATTAAATTTTAGAGTTGTCTATCTTTGTCAGATAAAATTATATTTAATCTGACAAAGATAAAATATTTAATATTTTATATTTAATATAAAATTATATTATTAAGTGTGTCAATAATAAATGTTTATGACACATTAAAATCTATTAAATTCACGAGTTGTTATTCATCAATTCTTAACAATTTCTTCCTGCAGTTTTTCTCTGTGACAAGTTTTGATTGACCTTCCATTGTGAATCCTTTAGTTCAAAATTTCCAGAACATTTGACATGTTTGAAATTTAGGATTAAAATAAGCTTCTAAACAAAGAATATAATCTCACATTAGTAATAATGTGTTAAATTTTACAAATCTATAATATATAATTATATTACACATCTATAATAGATTTTAATGTGTCACAAACATTTATCTACTATATAAAGCTGAAAAACTGGGTTCTGTCACGGTGTACCAAAAATGACCACTAGGGACACCCCTAGCTGTTATTTAAATTAACAATAAATTCAGTATATAATATTTGATGTGGTTTTTTGCATTTTTGGCTGTGTTTTAGTAGGGTACACCATGAGAAAGTCTTTAGGTTCCACATGTTTTATATAAGACTGATAAAAATAAATTGAGAACCAGTTTCAGAAAAATGTTATTTTTATTTGTAATAGGAATTTATTATTTATACCATGGAATGACACTGCTGCTGCTAGAATGCCCACTAGGGGTGTCCTGGGCTACTAGAATATAAGGATTAGAAGTACAAGATGATCTAATAATCTTAATCTTTGTTCTTTGTTTTTTTTTTTTGCCCGGGCAATGCCGGGCTCATCTGCTGGTTAAATATACTATATATCTAATTAAATCACATATCTATATTAAGTAGGGATAGCTGTGAAAAGTAAGCAAAAACATTGTTTTGTAGGTTTTATTTCCTCAACACGAATTTGAGTTAACATAAATCTGATTCTTCATTCTGGTGATGATCACTTGTTTAGTTTTCATGACAATTATATATTTTTCCGATCTGCAAAATTATTTACAACATTAGTTTACCGTATACAATTAGAATACAGGGAAGGGTTCCTCAGAGGCTTGTCATGCATTCGCCGTCTTCTTCTAACTGTCAGGTCAATCCCAATTTCTTTCATTGGCTTCTGATGTTTCCGTTATAAGATCCAGCTGTAGGTGATTGCCTTCGCCTGCTTCTCCAAATGTGCTGAGAAGGAAAAGAGAGCTCTACCATCCACCCTTATTTCTTATATACCCACCCTGTTTCCCTGCTGGGTTTATTGCCCCTCATTGCCTAACGGGTGATGGAACATTCGGGAAACTTACAAACAAAAGGCTTTGTGTCCGATAATTGAATAATACCCAAAAATTGACAAGCGATTGTCACAGTTTAACCCAATAAAATTAATAGGCATATTTTATCACTCTGTATTGCTTATGGATATTTTTTGTTCTTTTATAATGATTTATGCATGCTAGGCTTATAAACTTGTGATAAAAGCATTTTAACTAGAATTTAAAAGTGTATTTTTGGGGGTTTGAACAGATTAATCTAATTTACATTACTCCTTATTGGAAAAATCTGTTCAGTACCTGAACAATTCAGCACAGCCTTCTAGAACAAATTAAGTTTGAGTACTGAGGAATTGTTAAAACCTTAAAACACTTACATCTACAAGGTATACTTTGAAATTTCATACTACAGACTATTTCATTTGACTTTTATTTGATTTACATTAAAAATACCATCAATATCAGTAAAATATTTTAATGAAAGTTATTTTTACATTATCTGAAAGAAATTTAAAATTTGGTATGAATTAAACATTCTATTGGTAATTTTAAAAAGGTTCAGTATGCTTGAAAATATCTTTATTTGAATAAAGATGAAAGTACTCAAAAATAATTTTTCATTTATATTTTCTATTATTCCAGAAGAATTACTGAGATTGTAATTTCTATATATGCATTAAATGTTTGAGATATTATATTCAATTTATAAAATTATATTTTATTCATGATAAAAATATTTAAAGTATTAATTATATAATTTAATTTTTAGTCAATTTTAATAGTATATATATTTATTAAATTCAGGTATTTAATGGTCTTATGGAGAGAGATGATTGGAAAAAAGCGATAAAAATTCCTGTTGGTATTATACCTGGAGGATCTGGAAATGGATTGGCAAAAGCAATCTCTCATGCTGTTGGGTGAGTTAAATATATTTATTGATTGCTGTTTTCTATAACTTTTGTTTTACAGTATAGTCTGAATAAAAATTTACATCAGGAATGCATATATTAGCACTAAAATAAAAATAAATCTGCATTTTTAACTCTTACTATTTAAAAGTTGTTATATTGAGCATCAAAACTATTTGCAGAACATCAAGTACATTAAGTGCAGTTGATTCTTGAATAATACAGGGTTACTTATAATGAAATAGAAATAGATATAGATAATGAAAAAAAAAATACAGTATACATGTATCTAAGTTGTAAAATTATTTTAAGAAAATATTTTGAATAATTTCCTTATCAATAAATCATTAATATCACAAAATTAATTATATTTTACAACAATATCTAGCTGGAAACTTGTCATTCTCAGTTAATATTACAAGAAACTGATAGTGTACTGCAAGGTGCTAGTTCAATAAAATTTTCTGGATTTCTCATTTATGTCAAAAGTTTTATTCAACTCTGATCACATCTAGAGCTTATTAATTAATTATCATTCTCAAAACATATTAAATTTTATTTATGTTAAATATGAAATTAAAAACTAAATAAAAGAAAAATTGACTAGCTTTCATTAAAGCAGACTTGTGGATTATCCGTGTCTCCATTACTGGTGATTAACCGAAATAATCGAGATTATACTGTATATTAATTTTTCACTTATATCAATAAAAATTTTACTTTAAACTGAAAATTATTAACAAGACCAAATTTCTTGTTTTTAAGAAGTAATCTTAAATTTTTATTTCAAAAAGAAGGAACAAACAATACAGATTTATTAATAAATTTACTTAACATAAAAACAAATCAATAAAATTCCAGAAAATTTTTTTTGAGCAGAAATGTATGTGTGCAATAATCTAAACACTATCAGAATCAAAAATATGATAAATTAAAACATTCTACAGAAATATAAAAACTATATTTCATAAATATTTTATCATCAGTAAGAAACGTTTTTAATTACTTATAAACTATCAATTTTTAAAGCTGTAATCATAAATTTCTCAATAAATTTATTATTACTTATAATTAAAACATCTGCATTTATAAAGTTTTCTTGTAATTTGTTTACCTACAAATTTTCTACTTCAAAATTTGANCTAAATTCCTATGTAATGTTGTGATATACTTGTTACTATGAAAAGCCATTTTTTTAAAAAAATAGAAAAACTATTTTTTGAAATTTACTACATATATCATGCATATTGGTACTTAGAATTTGTATTCAGTGAACAAAACTTTATACAGATTGCTAGTTTTATATCCCTTATTGGCAGATTATTAATTTGAACTGTTATCTACTAAAATCTTACCATTCAAGTTTTTAAAGAAGAATTTCTTTTTTATACTATGTAAAAAGATAGATTTAAAATTTTCTATGAAAGTAAAGCTTTGCTTTTTATTAAATTTGGTTGTGATATAAAAAACTAGTTAGGTTTATTTTCATTTATCAAGTGTCAGTAAAAGGCATAAAATTTTTTAATTTGTTAGAAATAGTTTTGGTGTATAAAATACAGTTGAAGTTTAGAATGATTTTTTGTATTGTTTATTTAACTGCAATATGCAGTAGTAGATGTTCTTAACTGGATGGATTATCCTTGAATTTATTAAATTTATAACAGAATATTTGGTTTATTATATTGGTTGCAGATTTTCCTTTATGTAGATTTTGTTAAATTATTATTCAAATACATTTTTATATCATTAATATATTAGTTGGAAAAAATTAGTAAAAAGAAGAATCAAATCATTATTCAAGTTATATTAATCCAGTATTATATTTGCTCATTTTTCATAAATCAATGGGATCCATTGTGTAATTAGTTACCAGCATCAAAGTAAATATCGTTTTTTAAAATATGAGTTTCTTTTTGTATCACATAAAATAAAATAATAAACTTAGTGTGAAATGATTGAGTATTAAGATAAATCATTCTGTTTTTTTTAAAACAGGTTATATATAATTTTGATAATTTTAAACTTAAAATGTAAATATTGTTTCAGTCAAAGAAAATATTTACACTGACAAGCTTTTTTCTTTACATTAGCATTACATTCAAATGACTATTTTAGAAACTAAATTCTGCTAAGGAGATATTTTAGCATTGGAAGATGAATGACTATCATTAAATAAATGAATTTTTACTTTCCTGGCTGCTATATAACAGAAATAAAGTATGGCAATCAGTCAAAAAATGACCTCCCAAGATTTTTACATTTTTGAACTCTGGACCTTGAAACATTGAGAAATGTAAAAAAAGCTGGGGGTTTTTTCTGTATGTATTGATGTTAGTCTATATGAATTTAAATTCTATTAAAAAAAATCATGCATTAATATATTGCATGCTACTCTAAAAATATTTTTAAATAAGTATGTATGAGTTTATTCCTCTTGTATTAATTAATTCTGTATTGCTTTTGATATTTAATCTTCATATTACATCAGAAAAGATTTTAATTTGAAGAAAAACCAACAAAGTCACTAACTGAAAAATTTCTTTTTAAAAAGTTTGTTGATTCTTGGGAAATGAACCTAAATATTGCCAACATTTTGTGTGTTACTTACTACAACACTTGTGAATTTGCTGAGAGAATTTTTTTTATTAACAAACGTTTTCAGCTGCACCTGTAGGCCTTGATCAGGTTTTTAAATTCATTTTTAGAAAATGTTCAACATATATAACATTCCATTTAAATTTTAACTTTTGAAGTATTCTAAATACAAATTTAAAAGGAATGTTATATTTATGGAACATTTTCCAAAAATGAATTTAAAAACCTGATCATGGCCTACAGGCACAGCTGAAAACGTTTGTTAATAAAAAATTCTCTCAGCAAATGCACAAGTGTTGTAAGTTTGTAATTTATCTCTGCTGAGTACTTCTGCACTGTATTTTGTATGTGCTCATATTAGTTATTTAAATTGGCAGCTATGCTCTTAACTATAAATAATTTTTTTGTGATAAAAAAAATTTTCCTTCTGCAGATTTAAGAATTACAGACTGAAAATAAACCTGTAATAGCTGAATATTTTCAATGCAACATAATGAATTTTATGATAAAATTTATGTTAAATAAAGATAAATTAATTTTTGAATGCTAATTTCATTTTAATGAAATAAATAGATCTGTAATAATTTTTTTTCCAGTGAGCCTTACAATACCAATAATGTAATTTCTTCAACTTTGAACATTGTATGTGGAAGAGTATCTCCGATGGATTTGGTTCGGGTTCAAACTTTGGAAGACAATATGTATGCATTCTTGTCCGTCGGTTGGGGAATCATGGCAGATATCGATATAGAATCTGAAAAATTACGAGCAATCGGAGAAGCTAGATTCACAGTTTGGGCTCTGGTTAGAGCATTAGGTATTTAAATTTTCTCTCAATTATTAATCATCTTGAATGCAATTAATTCTTTGGATGTTATGTTATTTTTTACTTTTCCTCTGTTATATATAAATAGAGGGAAAGTAAGGTGATTGGTCAAAAAATGACCCTCCCCAAAATTTTTACATTTTGGACTTGGTACCTTGAAACATAAAAAAAAAAAAAAAAAACCAAATCAGAGGTTTTGCTATATGTATGGACATGATATTGTTTTGTTCATCCACTTTGAAGCTTAATAATAACTTGTGTCTTTTGTTGAAAATTTCTGAAGTTTAGCAGGGTGATTTGTATCCTGTTAGTCCCCTAATAAATTTGTGATTTGTATCCTGTAGTCCCCTAATAAATTTCAGTGGTTAAAGTTTCAAGGGATGGGAAAGATAATGGAGATATAACAAATGTCCATCACTAAGTTGGACTTAATGAAGATTTTACTCATTATTAGTATTTACAATTCATAAAACTCATCTCTACCCTCAAAATTAAGCTTTTTGCCATTTTATAATAATTAATAATATAAAAACCTTTTTAATAAAATATCATAACAGATTATGCCAATTTTCAACTTTTGGCAGGAAAGTTACATTGTTGCATATTTTAAACTCATGATTTTTGATTTATTAATCTAATAATAAATTAACCTTTTATTTTCAATGTGTTTTTCAACTAAATTTTATTGCAAAAGAATCATGTAATATATAACATATCAGAGATTAACCAGAAAATACATATATAGATATTTTAATTACTCTATAACACAGTCATTATATCTGTGTTAGTTATAACCTGGTTTGAGTTTACGGTTATAATGAGAAAAATGCCTCAACAATTTTAATTTACATGTATTTTCATTTCTCATGGTTATAATAACTGTACTCCACAGACATACTAAGCAAATTTTTGGTAGTTGTGCAAACACAAACATTTTTAATTGTCCAAATAGTAAGAAATGCAATACTGAATTTTTGTAAGAGATAAAACTGAAAGGGTTACTTAGTTTTATGATGACTGAATAATTAGTTTTACAACCTGTATGAATTACAGGCCTATTTATCACTTAACTTTTCTTTTTGAGACTATCCCTTGACTGGCTTCCAGCCTATTTTTCAATTTGCCTAACTGTCATTATGATTGTAAAATAATCCCATACTCTAATTAGAAACAAACTCTTCTATGAGAAAAATGTATATGAAGAACAGAAAATATCTCTGTATATGAAAAAGTAGAAATTATTCATGAGTTAGAACATGGTGCTAAAAACATCAAAGTGAAAGTTTTCTTTGTCATCTTTGACAGCATCAGCATTATGGAAAAATAAAGCAATTGTCAATTTTGAGATTTGAATATATAAAGACCAATTAATAATATGTCCAATTTCAGTTAGTATTGATATTATCTTTAATTACAAAAAGTAAATTGTTTAATATTAATTATAATGTAGTTTTATTAATAGTTATATAATGTATTTACATTTTTTTAATCAAACTTATTTAGAATAAAAATTTAAAAGATAAATTAGTAAAATCTATCTTTTAAGTTTACAGTGGCATAGCTACAAATTTTGCCACCCACAGGCACCCTCTATATGTTTGCACCCAAAGCAGTTGTCTATTTTCCCCCTAGTTATGTCACTCCTCTTCATGGATATAATGAGGAAAACCTTGCCAGTCCCCTAATGCTTGTTATAACAGAGTTCAACAGTATTTGTCATAAAATTACAATTTCAATGTATATATATATGCTATATCCTCCTAAAATATTTGAACCCTGCTTAAAAGATATATATCAGACAACTAAAATTAACACCAGAACACATGCTGAGCTTACCTCAATTTAATACTCAAATGCTTTCAGCCTATTCTTATAGGCCATTCTCAGGAAACTATCATTCCACAAATGAACATTAAATATCACGAGTATTCGAAATCTAAGTTTTCAAACATTTTAAATAATTATTACATTAAACCATTAAATATTAAATAAACAACTTACTAATACATTATATAACCAAACAAATGTAAAAAATAACATACTATATCGAAAATACATTAAACTAGTTAAATCAAAACCACCATATCTTTTTACGGGTTTTTAACTCCCATTTCTTTTTCTATTACATATTTCCAGGCCATTGGGAGAGCATTTGCGTCTTTTGCATTTAAGCAATTATTGTTCACTTTACTCTTATATATTTCTATCTTCTCCATACTCAATGCAATCGTCGGAGAATGGACTGTCTTAACTATTCTCACTTTATCCCATTTCACGTTTGCTCCTTCTGTTTGTGCGATAACTGCCAAAACTGTGTTGTTATGTCCTTTATTCACGTCATATTTGTGCTCTTTTAAACGTATTGCCAAGCTTCTTCTAGTGACCCCAATATAATCTTTTGTCACTCCCAATTGCTGATTTTCAAAAGGAATTTTATAGACCCCAGGTTTATCTTGCATTTTTACTTCATCTTTATCATTCCTTAGCAGTCTGTATATGTTTGGTGCTCTTTTATACACCGTTTTCGTGTTTTTATATCTACTTAATTCCTCCATCACTCTCTCCATACTCCTATTGTATGTGAACTTGTTGTTCCTATCCCTCCTATCATCTTGTCTGCTTCTATGTTGTTTGTAACTCTTGATCAATCTTTCAGTTGTGGTTGTTCTGAATCCTAAACCTTTTGCCACTTTCTTAATTCTGTTTATCTCCCTAAGTCAATCTTGTATGTTAGTGCAATACAAGAATGCTCTTTTAATAAGTGCCTTGAATGCTGATATCTTATATCTAAACGGATCATTTAACCATGCTGGTATAAGCGTGCAGTGGTGCAAGCGTGGGTTTTTAAGTACACAGCCATTTGTATACTGCTCATTTTAAACTTTATACTAATGTCCAGGAAATGAAGATGTGTCTGGCTAGATGCTGTTCTAGCTTTATCCTTAACCCATGACAATTGTCATTTATTGCATTTAAAAATTCTTCAATCCTTCGTTCGTCCTTTCAATTATTAACACATCATCCACGTATCTCTTGTATAATATAATGTCCTCTCCAAATGCTCCTATGACATCCTTTTCCAGTTGACGATCTACCAATTCACATAAGAGCCCTGACATGGGACTTCCCATCGGGACACCTTTCTTCCATTTGTACGTCACCCCATTGAATCCAAAAAACGAATGGAAGCACATCAAATCTGCTAGTTTATTCAAGTCCTTTATATATGCTGATGACCCTGGATTATGCTGGATCATAAATTCGATAAGCGCATTGAAGCAAGAAGTTAGATTCATGGATGGGTACATGCTTTCAAAATCCATTACTGTTCCTACTTCATCGTTCATTAAAGCCAAATCTTGTAATTCCTTTACCAGCTTATTGGGATCATGCGCCATGTACATATTATCCTCCATTTCCTCATAGATGTACTTTTTTAATCGCTTCTCCAGTATAAACGTTGGTGCATTGCATCTTTCAACTACCGGCCAAACCTCTTTGTTCTCCTTATGCATTTTCTGGGTATTCGGGGGGCTAGGATTATGTGATCTTTTTAAGAATTGCAGATACGTTGCAAATGGTGTTCTCTCAAGTGTTTTAACTTTGTTATCCATTATCATTACAATCCTTTCATCTAAAATACCACATTCAGTCTTTCTAATATAATCCTTAATGGCTTCATCATATCATCTTTCCATAATCACCATTTGCTTAGTCTTATCTGCTTTTGTTAACACCAGTTGATTCTTGGCTAGCCACTCTTTTGTGAACTTTATATTCAACCTTTCTTTACTTTGTACATTGTGTTTTTCCTTTTTTGTGAATACCATCTTCCATCTAAAATAATCTCTTTCAACCTCATTAAGACCAGTCATCCCTCTTTCCATTTCGGCTGTTGTAGTTTGGAACATAACTGGGCCCATTCCCTAACACTTTCTCTACCTCAATCTGGTCCCAAAGGATGTATATCAGATTTTAAATTTGTTGTTTAAATAACTATACAGTAGAGCGTCATTTATCCGAAAGCGCTCCAGTCAGACTGTGTCATGCCGAATTGAATGTTTTCGATACTAGATTAACTTCCAAAATATAATTTTTTTGTTTTATATTTTTCAATACATTTATTTTGTTTGTACAAAATAAAGAAATAATTTTTAACAATACAATAGCCACGATTATTATTTTAAAAAATTTACGTTAGGCTTAACATCGACAAAAATTAAATGCGAAGCGACACACAAAGAGAAAAATTTCAACCTGGGAAGGGTAAATATAGTAAAGCCTCGAAAACTCGGCACTCGATAACCCGGCACTCCGGATAACTCGGCCACACTCTGGCAGGGCAAAAAAATCCTTAGTTAATTAATTTTCATGATAAAGACAGCTTTATGCCTCATAAAGTATTTTTTTGAGGTCTGTCTTATCAGGTAAATTACTGTACAGTGTATTCATTAATTTTCATTTTCATGTAGTAAAAGGCTCTATGCCTTCATAAAGACGTATTTTTCCTTTGTTTAAGGGTATTTGGGCAGTTTATTCTCTGTTATATTCTCAAGTAAACAATACATACAAGTACAGTACAGTATTTTCTGAGGAAACACTCATACTTATTTTTTTTAACCCCATTCCCGATAACCCGGCATTTTCACAAGCTCGGCCACCCTTCGGTCCACATTAGGCCGAGTTTTCGAGGCTCTACTGTATATTTTTTCGTACATAATCAGTTAGGAACTGGGGGTTGTTCAGATAACTGATTATGTATGAAAAAATATATTAACTCTTCCCAGGTGGAAATTTTTCTCTGTTGTGTGTCGCTTTTCATTTAATTTTCATCGATGTTAAGCCTAACGTAAATTTTTTAAAATAATAATCGTGGCTATTGTATTGTTAAAAATTATTTCTTTATTTTGTACAAACAAAATAAATGTGTTGAAAAATATAAAAACAAAAAAATTATATTTTGGAAGTTAATCTAGTATCAAAAACATTCAATTCGGCATGACACAGTCTGACTGGAATGCTTTTGGATAAATGATGCTCTACTGTATTAATTTTTAGACACTAATGTTAGTTGTAAGAACTCATACTTACAACATTTTCAACAGCTTCAAATAACAGATAAGAGTATCGTATGTAATCTCCCTTCCCAAGATGCATTTAACTATAAACTTAAATTTGCTCATATAATACATACTGTGATGTGTTATGATGTAGCACATATTACAATGACATTATTATAGTTTCTAATACATATTTCTTAAGAAATAAATATATCATAAAAATTTTCATTGCAGTTATATTCTTATACATATAACTAACACCTTATTCTTGCTGAGAAATATAAATTTATTCCAAACAAACATTTTCAACCTGATTTACAGGCCATCGTCAGGTTTAGAACCAAATTCGAATTAAAAGATTCCATCAATGGAATACAAAATTAAAATATTAAATATCCAACGGAGTAACATAAAACAAAAATATAAAAATGTAAAAAATGTACATAGAAGTATTAAGTAATACAATTATTATGACTGGTTAGAGCTCTTATTAAACTTCTTAACTATAAATTTCCATGCAGAGGGAAGACTTTCTGCATCCCTCGCATTTAAACAGCCTTCCTGTATTTTACTCCTATAAATCTGCAACTTTTCTGCTGTCAACGCCAAAGATGGAGAAGATAAAGGTTTTATGATGGTTGCCTCATTCCATTTGACTACAGATCCTGGTGTTTGTGCCATTTGGGACAAAATCGTTGCATTAGACTCCTTTCTGATATTAGGACTTAGAATCAAGGAACATAGTTATGAACTCCTGGTGGTTACTCCAATGTAGTCTTTTTTAACACCCAATTGTATATTCTCATAAGGTATTCTATAAACCCCTACTTTCTCTTCCGACTTTATATCATCCATATCATTCCTGAGGATTTTGTATAAATTAGGGGCCCTTTTTGTAAGCATCCTCAAACCTTTTCTGCGAGCAATCTCTTTCATAACACTATTCATACTTTCATTATATGTAAATTTTACGATTCCAGTGGGAGCATTTTTAAAAGACTTTTTCTTGATGTTCACTTCATACTTCCTAACCATTCTCAGAATTGCACTTTTTCGGTAACCTAGGGTCTTGGCGACGCTTATTATTCTATTTATTTCTTTATTCCTGTCTAGTATTGTTTCACAATACAAAAATGCTCTTCTTATTAAAGCTCTGAAGCTTTATATTTATACGGATCCTTGGATTGGGAGGGAATATACAATGGGCTGTGGGATGGTTTAATAAAAATGCTAGTGGACAGGTGGCCTTTTTTGAATTTAATACCAATGTCTAGAAAATGCAGATCCAAGGAACTCTTCTGCTCCAATCTTAAAATAAGGCCATCATTGTTATTATTGATCTTATCCAAAAACTCTTTAATCCTGCTGTTATTTCTCCATAATATAAGTAGGTCATCAACGTATCTGCTAAAATACATGATATCCTCCTTAAAACCATGAAAAATTTTTCTTTCCAGTCTTCTAACTACCAATTCGCATAGGATCCCTTAGAGCGAGCTTCCCATAGGGACCCCTCTTCTCTGTCTGTAGCTCTGCCCATTAAAAGCAAAACAAGATTCACGGCACACCAATCTAGCCATAAGCTCTACTTCCTTGGTATAACTAAGCAACTCAGAGTTATTGCCTTATAAGAAATCCAAAAGCGCCTCCTCGCATGATTCTATCTTTATTGATGGATACATGTTCTCATAGTTGAAAACAGTTACAACTTCATCCTCCATTAATGCAATATTTTGCAGATCTTTGACCACTTTTATAGGATCACGTGCAACTAGAGTATCTGTGCTCAGCTGGGAGGATAAATACTCATGCAACTTATTTTCTAATACAAATGTGGGACCTTTGCATTTCTCTACAACCGGTTTTATTTCTTTACCATTTTCATGTACCTTAGCGAAAGCAAACAAACTAGGTGTTCCAGGTCTAGGGTTCCTGCATTTTTTGAGAAAAGGCAAAGCTCTGGAAAGACTCCATCTTTGGTGTTGACAGCAGAAAAGTTGCAGATTTATAGGAGTAAAATACAGGAAGGCTGTTTAAATGCGAGGGATGCAGAAAGTCTTCCCTCTGCATGGAAATTTATAGTTAAGAAGTTTAATAAGAGCTCTAACCAGTCATAATAATTGTATTACTTAATACTTCTATGTACATTTTTTACATTTTTATATTTTTGTTTTATGTTACTCCGTTGGATATTTAATATTTTAATTTTGTATTCCATTGATGGAATCCTTTAATTCGAATTTGGTTCTAAACCTGACGATGGCCTGTAAATCAGGTTGAAAACGTTTGTTTGGAATAAATTTATATTTCTCAGCAAGAATAAGGTGTTAGTTATATGTATATGTATGATTTGCTGAGTACTTTATGATATTGCAGTTATATTCTGTTGAAATATTATAGAAATTGGTTACAGTTACGGAAATACATACATTAGTAAAAAGCTATAGATTGATGAGGGATATTATATATCCCTCATCAATCTATAGCTTTTTACTACTAATTTCTTTGTTCAAATTTTATGTTTACAGAATTTATTGAGTATTTACAATATTTGAAAACATTTTCTCTGATTTGAATCTCAAACTATGTTGCACTTCAAGTGATTTGTTCCAAAATACATTTGCAGGAATTGGATGATGATGATTAATTTTTAAATTTTGTTAGTGAGGAATACTGATGACTCGTGTATAACTGTATTCAATCAGATTCAACACTCTTAATTTGTTTATGCTGGTTGTCATTGGGTGAACCATCACAACCTAAAAGTTCAGTCACAAAATGTTTAATTTCTGCCAATTTTTGCAAATTGTCAAAAAAATGACATTACACATTTTGTTTTTTGGCATCTTAGATCAATTTAACATCAGATATTTCCCTTTATTCTATTTCATTAATTTTTTGTGTGTCTGTTCTCTTAAAACATAATACAAAATGTATTCAAAAACTTCAAAGTGGTGCTTGATTATTGAAAATTTCAGATTACAAAACATTTTGTATTTTCACAAAATTTGATAAGTTACATGTGATCAAAGCATTGTAAATATGGTTGTACATCTAATACCAGCACATGCTGTATGCTTCAGATTTGTTTATAATACTCTTTAATCAATTTGAAGACATAATGTTACCATGTATATTCATGTTTAATCTGTAATGTTTTTGCAGGTATCTCAAATTCATTATTGTGCAAAACAAACAATTAATGCCTGTTCACAGTATACACACATGATTTTTCTGGTATGCTCTGAGGGTGAGAAAACTGTTTTTAGGTCTGCTGTCCTGTGGGAAAAAATATATCAGTCATGTTACTCAATATAAAACGTGTGCTAGCTATAGTGAAGCAATGTTTGTTCAATGTAGACTATGCATCGGTTACTGAATTACACTACATAGCATTTTGAGAGCCTCCTGACTTTGCAGGTTTTGATGAGACATTGTCATAAGAAAAAAACATCTTTTAGGATCAGACATGAAATCAATTCATTCAGTGATTTTGGTGTAAAGACACATTAGGCACAAGAAAGTACCAGTAAAATTATTCAATTCAATACATACAAACAAAAATGCTGTAAGAATATTCTTAATCCCATAGTTTACCTCATGATATGTTAGGGTGTAGTGCAGCAGTGCACAGAAGTTCAAATTTTATCTCAATTTCCACCTGGGGTCTTTAGTGCACTTTGTGTCGAAATAAATTCCAATTCATGGAATACTAGCATACCAGGTTATTATTGGACAATCCTAGATTATTGGTTACTTCTTAGATGGTACAGAATAAATCTCTGTACTTTGTACATAGAAGTACTATAAGAATCTTTCTAAAGTAAGACAAGAAACATCACAATTAAATAAAGAAATCACTCTAACATCACACTAAACCATAACTAATCAGTACAATATACTGTATATTGTACTGATATGTTGTATTGTACTTTGTATATTGTATTGATATGTGTATTGTACTGTATATGTTAAGCAGTTGCGGACACAGGAGTGAGAACATTGTAATAAATTGCTGACTGGCTTAAGGATGTCTCTTTGAGGAGATGGAATCATCCATAATTGACAAACAACATCATATTGCAAACACTACCCATGGATATATGTACAGAATGTCACATGTCTGAATCAATAAAAACATCCTATAAAAATTATTTATGTAAGCATAATTTAACAAAAGCTCTCAAACACATTTTTTCTTTCTAATTTCTGAAGTATAAATTTAGTAGTGATATAGCATATGTAGAATACTTTTAAAGCTTATTCTTTTTGTTCTTAACATGTCTAGGCAGTTAGATATTTGTTCAGGCATCAGGAACTCATCATCACACTAATCAAGCAATAGAAACTTTTGATAGTTTTCCTAAATGATCATTAGTAATGACTACTCAAAGAAACTATAAAAAGTTAGAAATTATCAATAGTTAGAATGTGCTATATTCCAAGTGTGATCAGACTTTCATCACTCTGAACATTATAAGACATTGTTGACATTGCAGAAAGATTGTAATTTGCCAAAATTACAATCAAAATTTGTTATATCTTCAATTAATGTACAATGTTTAGAAATAAAATATATTTATATAAATTGTTTATTTAGGTTTAAGAAAATACAGAGGAAGACTGTCTTATCTACCAGTTGCTGGAATGAAAGGATATTGTAAGAAAAATGAACAGGATGAATGGAAAATAGAAAGAAGTAAAACCATGGATGATGGTTTTCAATGGCATAAAAATTATACTAAAGAAAATGGAGTTTGTGATGGGGGTTTATCACGACAAACAATCGGAAGGCGATCTAAAAGCTTTATCGCAATCAATTCTGAAGAAGTGACTCTGCCAGAAGCACACAATGTATCACAAGTTGAAAAATATAATTATACTAGCAATAATTTGGAGGAAACATATAATCCTATTTTTGAAGTCTCAAAAGATGAAAACATATGTGATACAAAAGAAAATGATCATCTGAAGGAGAATCAGTCTGCAATTAGTGACCAACAAAGTTCTACAGCTTCTACCAGTAATGCTGATATGTATTGTTCAAAACTTCCATCACTTTCAGCTCCATTACCAGAAAATTGGATAGTAGAAGAAGGGGAATTTGTATTAGTGTATGTTTCATTGCAAACTCATCTTGCTTCAGATGTATTTATTGCACCAAATGCAAAATTGGATGATGGTGTGATGTGGCTGCTAATCATAAGAGCAGATGTCTCCAGAGTTCAGGTTATAAACTTTCTCACTTGTTTACAAAGTGGAACACACATTGATAATCCATATGTTGATATGATTCCTATATATGCATTTCGGTTGGAACCATTTTCTACAGATGGTTTTCTCACTGTAGATGGTGAAGTTATTAAATCTGGTCCCATACAAGCAGAAGTATTACCTTCAATTGCCAGGGTAATGACACTTTAATTTTTCTTGTCAGTATTAACAAAACTGAACTAGTGCCTCAAACTTACTTGAATTTTAACTTTCATAATTTAAAATGGAATATTACTCTAGCAAAAATTAACCTTTTTTAACTAGAAGTTTCTTGTAAATATGTTGTTTGCTATTTTTGAACTATTTTATTTTCTAGTCACAAGAGATTATAATTTTGGCAAAATTTCCTGTCTTTCATTAATCTTCCCATTTTGAAATTTTTGTCTAGTATTAATTGATATATAATTACGTAGGAAGGATTTTGATTTACATGATGTCGGCATGACATTGTAAGTAACTGATTACTTTGCTTGTGTGCAAAATGAAAAATTTATATTAACATTTCTAAATTCCTATGTAATGTTGTGATATACTTGTTACTATGAAAAGCCATTTTTTTAAAAAAATAGAAAAACTATTTTTTGAAATTTACTACATATATCATGCATATTGGTACTTAGAATTTGTATTCAGTGAACAAAACTTTATACAGATTGCTAGTTTTATATCCCTTATTGGCAGATTATTAATTTGAACTGTTATCTACTAAAATCTTACCATTCAAGTTTTTAAAGAAGAATTTCTTTTTTATACTATGTAAAAAGATAGATTTAAAATTTTCTATGAAAGTAAAGCTTTGCTTTTTATTAAATTTGGTTGTGATATAAAAAACTAGTTAGGTTTATTTTCATTTATCAAGTGTCAGTAAAAGGCATAAAATTTTTTAATTTGTTAGAAATAGTTTTGGTGTATAAAATACAGTTGAAGTTTAGAATGATTTTTTGTATTGTTTATTTAACTGCAATATGCAGTAGTAGATGTTCTTAACTGGATGGATTATCCTTGAATTTATTAAATTTATAACAGAATATTTGGTTTATTATATTGGTTGCAGATTTTCCTTTATGTAGATTTTGTTAAATTATTATTCAAATACATTTTTATATCATTAATATATTAGTTGGAAAAAATTAGTAAAAAGAAGAATCAAATCATTATTCAAGTTATATTAATCCAGTATTATATTTGCTCATTTTTCATAAATCAATGGGATCCATTGTGTAATTAGTTACCAGCATCAAAGTAAATATCGTTTTTTAAAATATGAGTTTCTTTTTGTATCACATAAAATAAAATAATAAACTTAATTATAAATTTATGATATTGAAAAATAACACTATAACACTGGCTTGCTTTTATTCCATTTTGATTGTTTTGAAATAAATGAACATTTCCATTAAAATTCTATTCTTGTATATAAAAGTTTTATTTAAGCAAATTATTTATATATTGTTTATATAGGATTTTTACTTGTTTTCTCATGAGTGCTTTCAAATATTAAATTTCTTTGCTTCTTTGACTTGGTGCTTTTTATTATTTAATATTTTAAAGTACAACTTTTAATGTGAACATTGGCTGTTACTTAAATTTCTAATATTAGTAATTGAATTTTAGAATTTATATTGCTATGACTTGATTCTTTCAATAGTAAATCAAAATTGTACAATTTGCAGTTCAAAAATTATTGATTGATCTATTCTTATATTTTTAAAAAAATAAAAAATTCAGACTAAGAAATTTTGTTAATTTGTGTAAAATTCTTTACTGTTTAATGATTTAATTTAGACTGTAATACTTCCAAGTATTTACATTCCATGCTTTCTAATTTACTTTATAAAATATTTTTATATATATCTGTGATAAAACTTGATTATTTAGATTTATTTACTAACAATTGGCTTTATGCTTCCATTCTTATTAGCAATGCATCTATCATTTTACTAAGTGATACAATTTAACTTTATATAAATTGCTTAAATATATTGACATGATGTCATATATTATATATGTATATTTTTATTTTAATACCTGCTAAATGTCATATAATGTATATTTTTATATAACAGATAGCATATGCAATTATTGAACTAAATATATTGCTTTATTAATAAAATTTATTTTTGGAACAACAAAACTAATTTGCTCAACTGAAAAATCCATAAATATAAAATTTGTTCTATACTGCCAAATTATTCTAATGTTACATGAGCATATTGGGATTAATATGGGGACCATTTAAATATGATTCTAGTGTATTTTCTTGTAGGTGTATAATTTTGTTAATATTGTTAATAAAGTAATAAAATTCACTTTACTTTTTTGAAATTATTATTAAAATATCATCTATGACTAAATATAAACTGTTATACTTATCTTTAAGAATTATGTATAATAAAAAGTTTATTTTATTGTTTATTGCAAATGAGAATAAAAAAAAGCACAGAAAAATTGTTTGTAAAAAAGAATTATTATTTTGAAAACCACACACACACAACAATATATATATGTTATATAAATAATTTTTGTGAACATAACATTTGTTATTTCTTATGATATGACTTAAGATGATACACTTATTTTAAAATTTCTTGCAATTTTGATTTAACATCAGATTGTAAGAATTTATTATATGTTCCTGTGCACAACTATTAAAAAAAATAGAAAATATTAAATTTTGATAACACTAAAATTTGTTTTTAGTAATTACTTACTTCATGAATGATTTCCTTTAAAATAAATGTATTCACTTCTTTTACATTTATTGATGCAAGTTGCATTGCATTATAAACAACATGCTTCACTAATGATTCATTGATCATTGAGGATTTCAAACACTATGTAAAATAAAATTCTATATAAATACTATATTTTACTCTTCATATATAATTTATTTATTTACATACCAAAAGTAATAACCTCCAACTAATTTCATCATTTTCTTTTCTTGAATCTATGGATCTTGTTTCAATAACTATTTTCAGCCAAGGAAGTGACATTAAGTGATCTCCTAAAACAGTATTACAAAATAAATAACACAAAAACAAATTTATGGATATTAAGATCTTTTAGATTTAATTATTAGATGCATCCTAAGTTGTAATTCATTTGAAGTATTTGATGTCAAACCTATTAATCCAAGCATTGCTACATAACATTAATTTTGAAAATAAAATTCAATTAAAAAGTGTTATACTTTATAGGGAATTATCACCAATAAATGGTATTAACAATGAAATATGATGATACTTTTAAATTATTATTAAGAATTAATAAAACACCTAAGTTCACTGGAGATAAGGCATTTGAATGTTTTATATCATTTATATACATAACATGATCTTTATGTATCACTAAATCTTTTATTATGTCAAAAATTATTATATAAATAATATATAATGCAATAAAGAAATAGTAGGATTTATCATCAAACTTAAAAATATTCAGGATTCATTTTTTTTTTCTTAAAAACAACAAATGCTAACACATTAATAAATAGTAGAATTATTTTACAACTGCTTTTAGAAACTGGAAATTTTTATTATTTTTTTTAATCTAATAATAAAAGTTCATTACAATTGGGAACCTAAATGATGATTTATAAATAAATAATTATAACATAGAAATGTTGAGAAATTATTAAAGTTTTGGAATTTTATGAAATATAGCTTATTAATCAAAACTCAAGAAATACATTTGATCAAAGCTAACCAATACTGTTCTTATGATATAGAACAGTGTTTTTCAACCTTCTTGGATATGCGATCCCTTTACAAGTTAAAAAATTCTGGCGACCTCCCTAGGGCCATATTAAAACTATATCAGTGATTTTAAAAACTACGTATTTAATTTTCTTTCTGTTGAGACAAATTATTGTTGATTAAAATGAAAATTTCGGAAGAATCGACAATAACATAACACACATAAAGTATGAAACTTCCTTTAATTATAACATTGGGCACAGGGAGCTATTGACCTTTTTTTTTTTTTTTAGGATNTTTTCTTTTTTTTTTTGTTTTAGGATCAGAATTTTCAGCTTTTACTTTTCTACTTTTTATTTCTTTTTGCAAATCAGCTCAACACTTTTTTGGCTATCATTTTCTGGGGTAGCCCGTAATTCTCACTGAAATTGTAGTTTTTTTAATGTAATGTAGGACCTACAAACACTTGTCTTTCTCTTTTACCCGCAACCCCCGTGTAAGGCTTCGCGACCCCCCTGGGGGTCGCGACTCACAGGTTCAAAAACACTGATATAGAATATCTAGTAACTATTTATGCCAATTTAATTAACTCGATAACACTTTCTAGTATTCAATGAAATATTTGTTGTTCAAATACATATAATTGTAATTAACATATTGTTTTACAATTTTCATCTATTTAACTTTGATGAAATATATATTTAAATTTTTAAAGTTTGGGTTCAATAATAGCTATAAAATTTTATCATTGAAATATTATTTTCTTTTAAGACATATTCAGATCACTAAAAATAATTTAATCTTATCTTCACATGTTGATATAAAAAAAAATTAAAATTTTGAAACAAGTGATCACTTATGGTATTATGCTATTTTAAATAGATAATCTAATCTGATTAAATTACACTGGGACTCAAGCTACAAATGTAAAAATTATAACAACTTTATCTAATTAGATAAATGAAATGAATATCAGATATGCTTACATAATAATCTATGCTGATATGGATAAGAGATGCTGAAATTCTTTTTTTTCTTTTCTCTGTAAACTTTTAGGTGAGTTTGGATGTTAGAAGTGTTATTTCAAAATTCTCAAAGGTTTCACTTGATGATGACTATTTGCTTATTCACTTAATGTATACTTTTGTTCCCTCTTCAGTGATATTTAGGTTAAAAAGTAATAGTTCCAAACAAGTTTTAAAATTCATATACCTCCAGATTGTATACTTTTAAAAACAATTCCCATATCTGTGATGTTATTGTTAAATGTTAAATACTATTCTCAAGTGAAATCTTTGGATGTTAGAAGTGCTGTTTTGAAATTCTCAAACTCACCTGAAAGTTTACAGAGAAAAGAAAAAAAAATCTGAGTTCAAATCTGCATACTACATATTCTCAGATGCATGGGCGTCCACACACAATTTTCTGATGGGAAAGCAAAGCTTTGAGTCAAATAATTACATCAATAAATTTTTGATTGTAATTTTTTGGGAGTTTATTCACAAGTACATTATAGAGTACAGTATTGCATCAAAGTGTCTCATGGTTGAGGGTGTAGTGATACGTGTCTCACTTTTACAATTATTATTTGTGAATTTTTTACTTAATCCCAGGGAAGAGGCAAGTTCCTTGTTTTCCCCCTTCTGTGGATACCCATGCTCAGATGCAAACTGATTCAGCATAAAAAAAAACCATTTTTCTTCTATAGTACTTAATCCAAAATTCTCAGATTTGGTGCAATAAAATTTTTAAGGTTTCACCTTAAACTACAGCTGGAAAATTTTGCAATTTAAAGTTTTAAACTATGACTCAAAAATCAGGATAGGCAAATGACTAAGTCTTAATTATAGCATTGAAAGTCAAAGTTGCAAACTGTCTTACAGATACATCTAAGCTTGACTCCTGGACATCCAAGAATCACATGCATAAGGAAATAATGACTTCTTGTCTACAGAAGCAGGTTAATAAATTTATATAGCATAACAATTTGTTTAAAATATCATTGCATCTACAAGACTTGTCTCATGGTAAATGTTGTTTAGAAGACTTCTTGATGGTTACCTTTACTTTATGCAAGCCAGCCAGTTGCTTATATTCCAACCCGTGCGGAGTAAGTGGTCAGAAGAGATCGACCCCTGGCCCCCGGCTGCTAACAATATCCTCCCAGAAAATGAGTCTGATTGAATTAAAATATATAATTATGCATGTGCCCTATCAAGTGAGAAGCTTCTATAGACATATATTTCAATGTGCAGTGTAAAACTTCATTTTATAAATATATGATGTAAATTAAAACTTTGATAAACACTAAAATTAGTTCAGGGGGTAGAGCCTAAGGATCCACCAATGTATTTTGAAAAATCAATTCAGATTCATCTGTTAAAGGGACATATATTAAGCATACCTGTAAAAATTACTGAAATATCATACATAACTGTTACAGTTTTACATTAGATTTGTTAATTAAAATCATCATTAATTGATTAAAGTTAAATAAAGCAGGAATTTTTATGTCACAGATTATTTTTGTAAAGATTGAAATAAAAGCATATGTTTATAAGATTATAATGATCTACAGTGACAGATATTAAGACTTTTGAGATGTTTTTTAGACATTTAATTATACTAAAATTTATTATACTATAAAAATATTCAAATTTGTAATTTAAAGATGTTATATTTTGTGTAATTTTAAGATCATAATTTTTTAAACAAACTTTAATAATTTTCATAACATACCAAGAAAAGAATTTTTGTTTTTTAAATACTCCAATAATTTTTTGAGACAATATACTGCTTCAAGACTTACAATGTCATTCATCTAAAAAAAAAGTTATTAGATTTCAAATATTTTAATCAGTTTAAATATCATAAGTAAACTATAATTTACCTTTACAATAATATTTAATATTGCTAGAAAAAATAATCTAAAGTCATCCTTTTTCAAAAATAGTGAATTATCATCATTAGCCAAAATGTAATCTTTTTTTAGAAATATAATTGGATGTTCAAAATTATAATTTATAAGTTCTTTTAAAATCTGCAAAATATATAAGTGACTCTTCAATGTATTGTCCTGTAACCAATGTAACATTTGATTCATTGTTATCACCACTCTGTGTTGTCTTATCTGAAAACAAAAAAAATTTAGTATTTCAAAAACATATCTACTTCAATTTTATTTAAGATACAAACCTCACTACAATGATATTTTGGCAACCAGGAAAATAATATTGTTATACTGGGGGTTATTGAGATCTTAAAAATTTAAGAACTGATATTAAGAAAGTGAAGATTTGTTTAAATACATTCTGCGCTTGCATCTAAGTACACTAATGGAATGTTGCACTGTTGACATCATACAATTAGATGTCTCCGAGAAGGATCTAAGTTTACACCCATTACACTAAAGTTGATTTCTTCTGTTTCTTTAAAAACATTGCTAGGGTTTACTGAACAATGCCATACTTCTTTGCAACTTCTACTTTTGAAAGTTTCTAGCTTCATTTCCAAATTTATCCATTTCAATACTTTCACAATTTTTTCCACCACAAGCTAGTACAGCTACCTTTTTCTTGGCCACTAGCTGGAGCTCTTGTCTGGAGGGAAAAGGAAAATGCTTCATGATTGGTCAGGCATTTACAGTTCATTGTAGTAGGATTGGTTGAAACAGTGATGTCGGTTGCAATGATGCTAATTAGCTAAGTATGAGCAAGCCATTCTGGAGTGCAGGGAGGTCCATAGGTATCATGATTAGTAAGCAAGCACTCCTAGCTCTTCACTATGTGGTTCCTGCACTGGTCAGCTGTGATAAAGCATTTGAGTTGGCTGGGGGTTGTGCCAACACATCTCAATAGTTGTATCATTGTATCAGGGATTTTACTATTGTTGTAGCAGGTGATAAATTACAATATTTATATAGTACTTTGGCCAGGACCATGGAAATTCTATTATTGTACTGGAGTTTATCATTATAATGGGTATTGTTTTAAAAAGATTTGACTGGGTTACTTTTTAACATATTCTAATATTGAATTTTCAGGCAACTGAAATATTAATTTTAGTGTGTTTTAATAATAAATAATAATCCTTATATAATAGTTCAATAACTTTATTTATAGAAATTAGAAAGTTAATGTATAGTAAAAAGATGAAAAACTATAAATTAGTCTAGAAAAAAAAAATAATTTAAATTTTTAAATTTTATGTAAAGCTATTTGTTTTTATCATCAGAAATAACAATTATAAATCAAATGAAATGATTTTTCTTCATAAACTTTCAAAAATTTTTTTAGGGCTTGTGGCACAATGATGCTTTTCATCTTCATCATCATCATCATCATCAAACTAACAATTTAGTCTACCAAATATATACATTTCTATTATCATAATCATTTTTATTTTAAAAATAAATATTGATTTAGTCTCTGACTAGACTGAGACCTACCAGGTTAACACACACAATTAGTCGGTTTACAAAATATCTCTTTATTCAATAAGGGTTCCATGATCAACCACTGAGGGTTCATGTGATCTCTCAGAAAAAAAAAATTCTCATTACACAGTCACGTGTCCCGAATACAAATATCCCTCGTCCCTTCACTCTCCTTCTCCCTTATTCATGTAGCGTAACAAGGTTCATACTCGTTTACAATAACATAAAGAATTTTCATAATAGTCTACTCACTGGAAATCTGGCACTTAAACAATCGGGAATCGGACCAACAGATATCGCATGTGGGGAAAAATCTTCGCTTCCGTCGATACCTCGGGTACTCTATCTTCCTTAATTGCTCTGTCCACACTATTCTTTCCGTGTATACCATGCTTGAGATTTGGTTCTATCTCCCTTTTCTGAATGTTCGAACAAATCTTCCTTATCACTCTGGTCAGTTCCAACTTTCCTCGATGGCGCTGATCAAAAACTCTCATGAATGGAACTCCTCCAAAGGAAAGAAAAAAAATGTGTCTTCTCACACGTGGACCTGCTATTTATACCCTGGCTTGCTACCCTCACGTGACCTCTTGGGTAGCCAATCCAGAGGTCCGGTTTTATACAAAGGAGGGAGGTACAAATTAAGGAGGACATGTGTCCAAACGGACAATAAACACAAAGAAAACCCGATACAGTGTGATATAATAAACTTATGCTAAATACAAATAATATTCACATACATTACTAACAACAACTAATAAGTGGCAGAGCACTACAATATAAAATAAAATATACAGCTATATTAAATTAATATGATAAAAATTTGAGATTAAATTTACATTAATACAGTTAAAATATATGATAAAATATATAAAAACATGTATTTTATATTATAAATATTTTTTGAGAATATTAAAGTTGACAAAAAAAAAGACCAAAGTTTTTTGTTAAATTTAACAAACCATAAATTAACTTTCTGACAAAATTAAGCAATTCAAATTTCTTCCTAAATGTTTAAAAATTTAAAGAGAGGTTTGTACTGTTTAAATTTATAATAATAATAATAATCATTTTTTATTTCTAGAAGGAAATTAAACAATTGTATTATTTAACTTATGCAAAAATAGTCATTTCAGTATATAACATATGTTTGAATTAATCAATCAGGATGATATTTGGTGTATGTCATTAGAAGATGATAAAAATATACATAAAATTTTATCCATCTACTCTAAATAATTCAATAGATTTTTTTAAAAATTTAAACTGGAATATAATTCTGCTCCACACTGTAGTTTCTAATATTAAGAACAGCATTATAAGAATTATTATTAGAAATTAGAAAAGCATTATTAGAAATCTTGTATCCCTATTTTACAATGGTGCTCCTATTAATTATATAAATCTTTGTAATATATTCATGGATCATGAAAATATGCTCACTAATAATACCAAACTTAGATTAGGAATAAACTATACTGTTTTTTGGCTTTAGAGTTCTTTACTTGAAAAGTTTCTAACTGCAAGTACTTTTGACATTTCAAAATGTCATCAGACAGTGTGTACTTAACATTCAGCAGTGAAAGATTCTGCTCCATGTGGTGCCTCCACATGGAGCAGAATCTTGAATGAACACACTGTGGGAAAGCATCATACTTGATAGAAATAGCCACAACAGTCTGATATTCAACAACATAAAAATTGTGAGTACTTTTAAAGACATACAGCAGTGGTTCTCAACCTTTCTGAGGTTGCGGGATACCATTCATATACTTTTTATTATATGGAGCATTAGCATCAATATATTCAAAAATTGATAAACAATTCTGTGTTTACTATTCTCAGAAACAATGAAGCAATATAAAAACTAAAAAAAAAAAATGAGAAAGACTTACCAATATAGTTACTCTCACTTCTTTGTCTGTATCAAATAGTAGACCTGATATTGATGAAATTGGCAAAAACTGACTAGCTCATGTACTACATTATAATGGACTTAAAGAAGTTCCATTTTTATAAAAGTTTCATTATTTTAGTTATAATTATAAAAGTTTTATATTATTTTAGTTAGTTTTTACAAATATAATTTTTTAATTACTATTTTTATTATTATGTATTCTGTGATCTATAATTTTTAATAAAATGATATTTTCACACATATTTTTGTTGTTATTTTATGATCTTACTGATTTTGCTATTCTGCAAATCTTTCTGATGTTCAAAAGTGTTCCGTGACTTCAAAAAGGTTAAGAACCACTAGTCTAGAGGTTTGTATGCATTTCTCACATGTTTACACAAGAAATTCATTTCTTGCTTCTGCATAAATGGTGTTGCGATTATGAATTTTGGTCCAAAACACTTTATTAACACTTGTCTTCAAATTGAAGTGTGAAGGTTAGTTGTGAGGGACTCAGAAGGAATTAAAATACTGTACTTCAAAAAAAATTTTTTGCCAAATTTCTCAAAAAAAACTCAAATTTATGATATTGTGTAACTAACATTTTTAAGACCTCAAATGTCATGTAACAACATCACATTTCGACGTGCAACAAGAGAAAGACATTATGGGTGTCGCAATTTAAGTATTTAAACATCAATGAAGTAACATGTGACAGCTTGGCGTCACAAAAATGTCACTGCCCATAACAGCAGAAAAAGTGAGAAATAGTGATACATCGCCAATGTAGTTGAGAAAAAATGATTAATTTAAAAATCGTAAGAATAGTAATCTGTTTTGAGGCCTGTATTACATAGATAAATGTTTAATAAATGATACATAACTAGTTTTTAGAGAATATTTAAGTGAATATTTTGGTTATTTTTGTGTCATAGATATGCACATAAAATGAGTTTTAACTGCATAAAAATCCGGGCCTTAATGAGAAGAAAATAGTATATTCCAAAAAATTTACAATTTTCATTATTATTATTAGGTATATTTCAATTTGGTGAAAATATCATAAAAAGGAAACATCAATTCCAATGATCATTAGAAAGAATTAAAAACTAAAAACTCATACCTTTAAATTATATTTTGAGTAGTATATAATTAAACCAGATAAGAAAGCAAGAGCTGCAGTAGTACAGACATCATCATTTATGTTAATACTTTCTTCCAATTGGGATATTATAGGCTGACATACAATTTTTGAAAATAATGCTGAAATCAGATAGTAATACATTTAAAATACTACTTATATTCATTAAGAAAAAAGAACAGAAAAATAATTTTAAAAATTTTATTACACTTCATATTCCTGAAATCTAATAAGTTAGTAGTTGTAGAATGTAAATATTGCCAGATGATTGAAAGGAAATGCTTGCTTGGATGATTAAAAGATAAGTAATTCAATACTGAAAAAAAATAAAATTTACAGTAATTGAACTAAATAAAAATAAGAAGTAAAGTTTAAACTAAGCATATAAATATAAGGTGCATCCCATAAATGTATAGACATTAATAGAATTCTGTATAAAATCATTCACACTGAAAACTTTGCAAAAAGAATTTAGTTTTGGCTTGCTTGGACTTTCACAAATGCACATATAAAAATGATAACAATTTATTGAGACAGAAAAAAATGAACAATAATTTTAAAGAATTATAATATGCCTGTCCCAAAAATTTAAAAGCATATAACAAAATTAACTAAAACAATAATGACATGTTAATAAATTATATTTAACACTAATAATTCAATGAAACCTCCTCTGGCTAAAATAACTGTAAATGTGGTCTAGCACTGATTGTATGAAGTTTTAGAGGACAGATGAAGTTTTATTTCTTCATAGTGATGAATTATGGCTTATTTTAGTTCCTCCAAACTAGTATATTTCTGCCTATTCAAAGATACAGCTCCAGCTAGAATCCATAAAGATTTTCTATCAGATTAAGATCAGGAGATGGTGCTGGCCAATCAATAACAGTCATCCCATTAGCTAAAAACCATTCATATGTAGAGTTTGCTGTGTGAATGGGAGCATTGTCCTATTGAAAGAATCATTAATTCCCATCATTACATTCTACAAAAGGCAAGAAATTGCTTGCTGATATGTCTTGATAATCATTTGCTTTTGTAATGTGATTTTTTTTGTAATGTTAGCAACATCATACTCTAATATTACTGCTAACTTCTGAAATTATGTTTTGCTGATGACAATCAGGCAAACAATGATTTGTTCTGTTTGTAAATTTTGAAGGGCACCCCTTTGATTTATTTTGACCATATTGATCTCCTAGTTTAATAAAGTTGTTGATTACAGTGGGTGACCTATTTAATTTTTTAGTAATTGTTCTTGCAGTGTAATTTTTACCTCTAAGAGCAAGAATTTCACCTGTCTCCTAAGTCTGTCAGGGGTCTGCTTTGGACTATTGTAAAATTAGTGATTCTAATCAACTAGTCATTTCTAATAGTTTCTGCTGAATTCATGTTGACTTCTGGTATCTTAATATAAACCTGCCTTTATATTTTTGGGACAGTCAACTTTAAGCTAATTATTTAAAATTGTTTTCTGTTTTAATAAATTATTATTTTTTAAATATATGATTTTAAACGTTTAAATAAACTAAAAATAAAATATGCAAAATTTTCCATGTGAATGATTTTTATATGGAAATCTATGGGTGTCTTTATATTTATCAGATGCACCCTAGAGGAGCAGACTGAATCACTGAAGCTGTTAAAGCTTTAGCCTTCTACTCTGGGGACCCAGGAATGAAATTCTAGATGGTTTAACTCAGTTTAACCCAGTTTAACTCATTCCTCACTATAAAAATTTAAGGCATAACTTAATATCAATTAATAAAACTTAATTTATGTCATCACTCCCAGTTTTTCATAAATGTATTAACTTTAAGGACAGAAAAACAGTCTTGTATGCATGGCAATGCTTTTATGAAAAACTGGGGAGTGGCAACATAAATTAATTTTTATTAATTGATATTAAATTATGCCTTAAATTTTTATATTTACTACTTTTTAATTTTTGTTATTATATAGCGTTATGTTTTTCTGTTCAAATTTTTAAAAAATAATATTTTAAAAAAAAGTTGTTATGAGCATTTCAATTTGGAATTTTGTTAATTTAAACAACTACAACTACAACTTGTAACTTTATTTCTCTTCATTCCCGTCTTAGCAGGAACTCATGTATTGTTATCATTAATTACAGCCAAACTAGTTTGTTCTAAGAATTTTTCTTAGAACAAACTAATATAAAAATAAATATAAAAACAAAATACTTGCATAAACATGTCATATATATGACATGGCATGTATTTGCAAGTGTTATTTTCAATATAGTCAGCACAATGATTAATACCTTTATTCCAACAAAATACTAGGTTGGAAATATGTGAAATATTTGTTGTTTCATGTTAACCATAATTTTCATGATATGATGAAATTCAGTCATTATGAAAAGTTGTTCAGTGAAAAGTTGTTGAAAATTATTTTTCAACAACTTTTCACTGATGTACAATTATCATCATCTATAATTGATGATCCATCATTATGTTGGGAAATCAGTAAAATTGTAAGTTTTCTGATAATGTATGATTGTTGGGACAGTGGAGGGATCGAGATAATCATGTGTGGATATGATTTACACACTGAGACTGGTCTCCCATTCACTTCTTCCCATTTAATAAAATAAAAAAAAAATGTTCTTACAAAATTTTGCTATAGTTGCCTTTACAATTCTCCTTTGATTAGTCTGTTTGAGAAGTGAGTCCAAAAAAACTTAAAATGTTGCAGTGAATGTATTCACTCAGTCTCTCATTGATCGTCTTCTAAAGAATTGATGGCCTCAGGGCATGCTGAAAAGTTCAGATCCAAACTGGTATGTGATGTTGAATGGTGTATTCTGTTGCAGCTGGATGTTTGATCACACAACAAAGAAAACTTGAATCTAGTGTTTTCTGGTAGATCCTGGACCAGTCAAAATATGACAGATCTCAAAGAAAAGAACAAATAAAAAAAAACAAAAAATGAGTTTTTAAAGAGTTTCTCTCCTCTATTCCGCATTCTGATTGGTCTTCCCTTGTCTTCTGGTGACAATTCGAAACCTTTCATGGCTTGGGAGAGGTTGTTATCAACACTTAACCCAATCCCAACTGGCTAAAATTCCTTTGAACTTTGAAATTCTCCTCTGTAAGTTTATCTTTTGTTTTTCTTTTTCACAGAAAGAATCTCTTTATTGTTTTCGTGAGACTTTATGCTTTTGCTTCGGTTTTTATTTTTGAAAGGTGAGAGTTTAACTGTCCCACCAGATATTTGTTATCTTTAACACAAAATTTCAAGTTCAAGAATGTGAAAACTTTATTAACACAATTATCTAAGAAGTTAAGGCATATACTGATTATTTTTAAAATTTGTAAGGAATTACTATTGCTAATATAAATTACACTTAAAATAGGTCTATTATATCACAACCAAATTGTTTTGTTAAATTGCAAATTGCATATTCACAAAATTATATTTAAATAAAAGATTGTTATTCTATATATTACAATAAAAACCTAAAATTTGTTGTAATTAGTTTTAGCTAGGTGAAAAATCACTCTCTAACTATATCACGTACTTATATTTAAAGTTAAATTAATTTCAATAATCATTTTTTTCAAGTAATCATTAGAAAATTTTCTGCTTATAGAATTTAATACAGGAGCAACCAATTGTTTCTATTTATTATACAGCTATACCATATATACACTGTTTATAAAAAAAATCAAGAATGAAATTAAATATAAACAAATTATACAAGTAAATAGTAAATTCTATTCCATTATAATTATATTTATTTAATTTTAATTAATTAATTACCTTGGAAAATAAGCTTTAAATCATCTTGAGATGTAGATATACTTAAGTTGTTATTTTGTTGACACCATACTAATAAACCTAACAGTGATTTTATCTTCATTTCTATAGCTGTTAAAAATGAAAATATTAAAATTTATTTATTTACTTAATCAATTAAAATTTAAACCTGTAAGTTTCAAAAATAAATAAATGTAAAGAGCTTTAAAAAAAAAAAGAATATAATAATGCTTACTTCAGTTTTATTTTTATATAAGATTAACATTACCTATATTTTCTTTTGAATTAATATTCATAAAGCATTTCACTAGAATATAAGGTAATTTGTTGACCAATATTTCAATTATTCTAAACAGTGTATTATTTCCACAGTCTCTGTCTTGAATTTTCTAAGTTTTACAATTTTTCAGTAGATAGAAAAATAATAATATAATACAAAATTAAATTAATTTAATTATTTTTATTTAAATAACTTAATTTCAAAATAATAAAAATGTTTAGTTTCTAAAAAACTTTTGTTTTCCATTATAATATTCTACAGTAAGGTTTTACAGTGACAAAATTTTATTTTATTGTTTTTGGTACTTCAAATTTGTTACCATACTATATACAGAAGGACACATTTGTAGATAAGCAATAAGAATAGTCATTCTGAGGTTGCTGTAAATTTAAAATTTATTTACAAATAATACTTAAAATGAGAATGTAAGTGAGGAATAGATAATTTATCTTTATAAAAGTACATAAATACTAAATTATTCTATTTTGAGGAATTGCACACAATTTAGGTAACTTTCATATATAAAGCAATTATAATCAATTAATTTTTTATATGAGAAAAAAATAGAATATGTGGTTCACAATTTTTTAAAATACCAAACATAATAAAATACAATTTTATCACGTACACTTTATTTCAATATATTCTGTTATTATTTAAGTTTTGTAGGAATTAACTATAGTTAAATCTCTTTTACAAATTTTTTGTATATATTTTTATGATTTCTATATTTTAATTGTTGGATAATTTAAAATATATTTTTGTTATAGTTATTCAGTTAGTGAATTTGAATTGCCTGATACTTTTTATCATTTATAAATTTTTAATGATGTAACCACTAATTTTTTCTTTATATAATAAATGATGAGATTAGCTTTTCAATTACAAAATTGTTGTTTATCATCAAATATGTGCATTTGATTTATAATATACTTATTCATTTGATTATAATACCAAATTTAAACAAGGGCCATGGAAGAAAGTTTTAGTGGGACCAGTGCTAGCTTAAAAGTGATATTAAATTATTCTTATTTGATATCTTCTTTGATTTTTAGCAGGGTAAAAGTGGGTGGCCCATGGCCTACTCAGACTTTCTGTACCAATGAAAGAAGTACAGTAGAGTCCTGCTAGTCCAAACTAATTGGAACTGAGTCCTGTTTGGATTAGTCAAATAATTGAAATAATGCAGAAGCAAGCAGTAAAATAGGTCTAGTTTATGTAAATTCAACACCATCAATGATGTCAGAACCCCACCCTTTATTTCTTCTGACTTGTACTCAATAGAGGGTGCAAACGGTTAAGAAAAACAAGTTTTGTAATTTTGAAATGGCAACCTGCCTTCATTGTTTACCTTAAAATTATTTTAACTGTAAAAAATGTTGTTTTTAATACACAATCCAGGATTCCAATCAGTTGACTGATGCTACTGTGTGAGTTAGCACACTTAATTGTGGATGTTGAATGTATCTTTGCTCTATGTTATTTTAGTTTAGTTTAGTCTGCTGCTACAATAGCCACAAAATGGAAATACACAATGTTGTACATTGAAAGATAAGCTGGACATTTTGGAAAGGCTGGACAAGGGTAAAAGTGCAACAAAATTGACAGTACAGTTTGGAGTGGGTAAAGCCACAATAACTGACAGTAAAAAACTGCACAAAGATCGAGCAGTTTTGTGCCTCTACTTCAGAAAAATCAGTTGAAAATCGACAAACATTAAGACCCTCAATGTTTGACAAGCTTGATGAAGTCTTATTCACATGGTTCACTCAGGAAAGAGAAAAGGAAACACCTCTAAGTGGACATCTTGTTAGAGAAAATTTCCTCTCTGCTGACTTAAACATGTTCAGGTTAGACAGACGTTTGGATTAGTGGTATTCTGACTAGCAGGACTCTACTGTAGATTTATGTTACTTGATAATGTGATTATAAATAAAACAATTTTGCATAAGTTTTTGATAAATATAATCAAAATTTGAACCTTATAATTCAAGAAAATAATTCAAGCTCTAATGAAAATGGAATTGATGCAGTTATGTCAAGTGTAGTTATGCAGTTATGTGTAGTGTGGGTTTTCCGACCTTTACTCGCCTAGGAGTCGACCTTGAGGTTAAAGGTTACGACTCTCGCTTTGCCTGCGATCTGTCAGGATGATGTGAGAAAGCCTTTTTACGTATGGAGGTAGTGGTTTGCTGGACGCAAATATGACTCACACAGAGACCATATTTTCAAATTACACTGCGTTTATTTAAACAAAGACATCATGCTTACAGATAAGGCCAAAAGGGTGTATTCTAACTGTCTTGCAGCCTCAGATGATCCTGGAAGTGCGCACCAACCAGCAAGTGTTCATCCTGGTTTCCAGTGAAGTTCTCCACAGAATCAGATGCGGGAGGTCCAGGAGGAAAGAGTTATCAGGAAATTGGGTCCCTTATTTTTCTTGTACTCGGAGTCTTTAGTCTTCTGAGTCTGTGCTTCATCAGTGTCTTTGGGATTTCTTCTTTGTCCGTTGTCAGAGTATCTGCAGTCCATGCACAAGGATTAACTGCTTTAGAACACCACCTCCCTGTGTCCTTGGGACCTCAGGCTTTTATAACATTTTTTTCCCAAAATCCTGAGGTTTTGATTTGTCTGAACGGTGGGCCCCTGTAATTTTGTTGGTCCCTAGTCTGTTGCCAGGGATGCAATTCAAGCCGCAGGGTTGCCAAACATCCCCATCTGGGCCATTCCCCTCTGGAGTCAGGTCAAGCCCTTCCCCGGATGACAGACCAGTAAATTTTACCTAATGTGTATTTTCCTGTCCCGGAGAATATGCAGCTGTCCCAGACGCCGCCTCCTCCACAGGAGTGTCAGCAAGTCCTGCTTTGAACTCTCTGTAAGGTGACCATCCAAAGTTACCATGGCGGACGATCTCTCTCTCATTCTCATGATGTACAATCTAGGATCTGTCAATTAGGTCTGGAATGCAACAATTAAATCGTCTTGCACCCCATTCCTTGATCACACCGGTCCCGTTTATGAAATAAGTCACTAATTTAATGGCTTCAACTCGACATCAGTTTCCCATCGGGAGGTGATGTCCTGGTCTCACAGTAGTCATTTCTGTATTTTCTATTAAAAATATCATTTGAAATCAATTTTCAATACTAAATAATATGAAATCATATGAATTAACCCAACTGAAAGAACTAATATTAAATAATCAAATGATAAGTTATCTATAATAATTTGTTTTGTATACAGGCCTGGGAGTGCTATTTACCCTCTGAAAAAGTGAGAAAAGTGAGTTGAAATACAGAAAAAGTGAGTAAAAAGTGAGTGCAATACAGGTAGCCCTCGGTTTACGCCGGCTCAATTTACGCCAANGAATTGTCAATGGAGACACTGTGATTGGAAACAACACTGGTGCTTTGTTTTTTTTGGAGAGAGATTTTGGTGTTTCAGGCATTAATATGAGAAAATTATATCATTTTACTTTTAAAGTAGTACCCTACTTTATTATTAATTGCCAGAATTGAACCTAACATGTAACCTTTATCAAGAACTCTGGGGGAAAAAGATTGTCCAAAGAGAACAATTGGTAAAACTGTAGATGAAGAATTGAGTGTAAGAGAAACTTATATTTTTTGCATTTTATTCATGATTATGCTTTAACATTTTCTTCTGGTAGGAAAAAGAAGGTACTTTTGCTATATTTAGGACTTTTCCAAACACTGAGATGTTTTAAAATATCTGAAAAGCCTAAAAACAAAGTGATGTCTTTGAAGTTTCTAGTGCATTCCTGATAATTGCATTCTAAATTTTCAATTAAATTTGAAAAAATATTTATCAATATTAAACTAAATTGTATAAAAAACTTTCATACCAATTTTTGTAAGTATATTTTCAAGAAACTACTCATATCAATTGAATCTTCAATGGAATTGATAGCAAATAACTCCTAAATGAAAAAAAAAAACTATTAAAAATAAATTCACTTTTAAAGCATAAATCAAGAATATAAATTTCTAAACTTACTATAAAATTTTTTTGTAGTTTTGTGTCTTTAAAAATATTCTCAAAAAGAAATTCCATATCAGAACTTTCTTCGTCATCAGCTGTTTTATAAATTTTACAGTTTTTTAGCCATTCATATATCTGAATTAAACAAATTAGAATTTTAAAAATATTAATTAAATTACTTATTAGTTTTTAAAACAATATGTAAATAATAAATACAGAATAACAATGTTTTTAATATAAATGTCATAAAGACATTTAATTCTCTACATTTGATTTTCTGATTATACTCTAAAATATATTCTAAAAATGTAATTTTACAGCTAATTTTTATTTCTTATTTGTTAAGTTATAAATAACATGCAATATGAATTAAATATTACCTTTAAAAAATGTGTTTGTTTTTAAAACAAATGCATTGATTCAAAAGTGAATATGTGAACTAATAAGTTTCAGTGTAAGACAGTTTATTGATTTGTTTAGTTTGTTTTATACATTTTTTGGATAGTTTAATTTTATATATATTTTTGTTTTATGTAAACTCTAGGAAATTAAGAATTATTATTATTATTATTTATATTTTCATTATTATGAAATTACAACAATAACAGTTAGGTGTTGAAGGTTGAAATTTGGTACACAGTTAGGGTACATCATGAGAATGTAAACTAAGAAGGGCTTTTTTGAAATTCCCTGCGTGGGGAGAGGTTGTTAACACTTCCTCGCGGGAGAAGTGTTAACAATGGAAGTGTTAAATAACAATGAAAGTGTTAAGAGAAAGTGATGTGCAAGATTTACAGGCACAGATGTGGTTTTTTTGCCTTTTTGTGCAGGGCTGTGGAGTCGGAGTCGTGGAGTTTTGGTGTTTTAGCCGGAGTCAGAGTTGTCAAAAAATCCGCCAACTCTGACTCCTTTTTACTTACCAACTTATTATGTATATGAAACGGAGTCGGAGTCGGTAGATTTTTATGCGACTCCACAGCCCTGTTTTTGTGGGAAATCAAACATATTTTTAAACCTATCTAAAAATTTTCTAATTAGTCTGGAAAGAGGAGGACCTAATTCTTGCATTCTGTGAAAAGGGTAAGATTGGCTATAACATAATAGTATTAACCTTTGCTATTGTTACTTTTTGCCCGAGCTTATCTGCTAGTAATTTAATAAATAAATAGTAGTAAATATTTTAATAATACTCTAATTTTTACTTAATTTCTAATATAATTTTTCTCTCTGAATAAAGAATGACTAATTAGTATCAATGTAACTTACAATAAATTTTAAAAAATCACCATCTTCATCTTTAAATAAAATAGTCCATAAAAGTACATCTTTATGATGAGTATAAGTAAGACTTGGATTTTCAAGCTGCAGTATGGCCTTTTTAAGCTTTAATGAAGCTAAAATTTATAAATTAATGTTTAAAAATATAGGAATTCTACATAAAAATTTCAAAATATTAATTTCTATTATGCATGAAGAATAAAAATTATTAATGCTTACTTTTATTTTTACTATTTTAGAATATTTTGTTTTTAAAACATGATAAATCATGCTTTGAAAACAAATATTCCAAATGCTTTACAATTCATAACAAAATAATAATAAACAAATATGTATAATAAAAATTAAATCAATCAATCAATCAACATTTATTTGCTATGGCTTTCGCCTTTACAAAGGGGTTACAAGATCGTGTAACATTAACAGATACAAACATTATTATACATGGCTTCAAAAATGTTAAAACTTAATTAATAATGTTATGTTAACATGTTTAATAAATAACAGAAAAATTTATAAACTTTAAATAACATGTCAGAGCTTAAATTATCATCGTATAAACAAAACATATCAAAATCAGTTGTCAATAAAGTATCCCTTAAATGTTCAGTAATTTCACAAGATACAAATAAGTGGTTTTTAATACTTTCACAGAATCGGTTACATAATGGGCAGTTAGAATGGGCAGAAATATTCATTCTACACCTATTTAATACAATAATATAGTCATTAAGTCGCAATTGAATTATCAAGGATTTAATATTATAATTTAAATTTGATAATAAATAATATTGGAGGTGTCCATGGAGCTATTAAGGAAATCTCGAAAAACCTACTCTTTTGCTCAATATATTGAATATCTTGAGCCCAATATTTATCTTTTAATAACTGAAATATTTCAGTCATAAAAAGGTTTTTATTTGAGACCTGAACATAATAATCAGTAGAATAACCCAATTCAGACAATAAGTTTTCAACTGAGGAGGACCAAGTTACAAACGAAGAATTTCCAACTATTAATTTCAATTTGTTATAAATCAACTTTCTAATAAAAATTAAATATTTAAATTTAATTTTAATTTTATTCTTGTTTTTCATCAATAAGCTAATTGATGAAAAACAAGAAACTAAGCTTTAACTCTATTTTGATACTAGAATTACATTTTATATTTCTTAGTTCTTTTTTAATATATTTGTCAAATCTAAATTTTAGTTTGTATATAAATCTTGTAATGTCTCAATGCTGCACTATCCAGAAATTATTACTATATTTAACTATTCAAAAGTGGGTATACTTAGTAAACAAAGTACATGAAACCAATCTCAACTAGCACACTTTTATAAGAAAGCAAGTGTGTTTGACTTATTTAACAGGTATCATCAAGCTAACTAACCACAATTTGAATGCAGCTGTTAAAATAAGAGGACTGCCATCCACATGTTAAAAGAGGAGTGAAAGAAAGGAAGGAGGAGGGATGTAAGATTAAACTTTGTACATCAACTTTTAACATGTGAATGGCAATAGCCTTGTTTTAATAGCTGCATATGAACTGTAAAGGTCAGTTAGCCAGACAATGCCTGTTTAACATGGTCAAAAATGTTTTGCTTTCTTATAAAATTGTGCTGGTTGAGACTGGTTTCATGCACTTTGTTTACTAATTATTAATAAATCATTCAAGCTAAGCTGAATACAATTCTATCACAATCCACTTACAAAAGCTATAATATTCCAATTTACATTTTTAATGTTGCTTAATACAATATTACATATGTATAAAACTATAATCCTGTCTGCTGTCTTCTATGGCTGTGAAACATGACCCTTCACAAAACATCAATTAACAGAGTATTGATCTTTGAGACGATATTATGCTGCATTTTTGGACCCATATGGGACAATACCATACAGCACTAGCAAAGAAGATATAACAAAGAGATTCATGAAAAATACAAGTAGCCCAAACATCATTCAATTAATCACTTCATGATGGCTAAGAGGGCAGAACAACTAGCCAGAACAGAGGAAAGCAGACATACAATCAAATCCTAATGGGTGTCCCCTACACTCCAATAGACCAGTAGGTAGACCACCTCTAAGATGGGAGGATAATGTTAAAAAAGATGTATAGCAGCTACAGGGAGATGATGATGTCAATTGGAAAGATATAGTGCAAGACAAAAATAACTGGAAGAAGATTGTCTTGTAGGCAAAGGACCCTAGTAGTCTAAACTTAAGCCATTGATGATGATGATGATGATTTTGAATCAAATTAAATTTTGTACCAAAATCAGTTATAAGAAATGAATACTTTATCTTATCATATAACTCTTTTTAATAGAAATATGTTTAACTACCTATGAATAATCAGATTTCTCGAAATATTTCAAGATCAACGAACAAAGCTAATCCTTAGTCACTACTACAAGTTTCAACAAGGTAACAACTCTGTGCATAATGCATTTTTACTGTACATCTGTAACTGTTCGGTCAAAGCTACAATAACTCAAGGCCAAAGAGGCCATTGTATGTAAATATTCTTATTGTAATTCCTTGTTCTGTGCACACTTTGTGCACACAAAGTCTCTTAATGTCACAACAGAATATTGTCTCGGTTGAGTTGGCCAAGTAATTACTTTGTAAATATGTGAATTACGTTCTGTCCAATTACTTTTCAATAATGTTGACACAAGACACCATGAAACTCTCCCACCCACTTTACTCTTTCCTATCCACCCCTCTCACTTCTTTTCCTTACCCCCCTCTTCCCACCTTTCACTCCAGGTCATACCTTGAGTGAAAGGTATGACCTGGTTTTCTACATCTATTATCTATCAGTAATAGTGTATTTTTCACATTTCAAATATATCAAATAGATTTATAGCATAGTTTTTAATGTATCATTTGATCTTATTTGATCACTTAAAATTGTTTTGTCAATTAATGTTAATTGACATCAATTAGTTATAGGAAATTCATCAAAAAATACTTCATAAGTGACATAATTTCATTAATTGATATCATCTCATACCATTTAGTTATTTGAAACTGTCCAAAAAACTACTTCAGATATGATATTTAGACTAGATACATTCTGCATAACAATAAAAATAGAGACTGAATTTTAATGCTTTATGAGGTTTGTCATATTCACAACCATGATCATCAGATTATATTACATACTTTATCATTTGCTGATATTATATAATGTTGTGAATGATAAAGATTGGTTTATTGTATAGTTCTATTGTTCAATAAATTAATCCTATCATTCGTAACATCATATAAGTACTTGTATGTTATACTGATTGATGTAGTGGTGCACTTAATATTTAATTTTGGGGGAGCAGAGTTGAATGGATAAAAAAGTTTTTAATACAAACTCAATAAAACTCCCACCCTATGTGACCACTAATTCATAAATGATAAATGATATAGAACACATGACACAATATAAATAAAAAATGAATTTTGATTAGGTAAATATTTTTGGAAAATTTACTAGTGTTTCTTCACCTTTTACTTTGGGAGGTGTCAGAGCCTCTTGGACTATTCTGAGTGTGCTACTGGATTGATATGAAATATACTGATAATATATAGTTCCATATATCCATTAATGTGTGCTGTGACAGTGGATATAGATTTTTCTAATTCATTGTTAATTACAACAATTATCTGTTGTACTGTAATATAATTTATATACAATGTGATAGTACACAACAGACCTTTTAGGTCAAGGGTCAAGGTGCATTTAGCCTACAATCCCTCCAGTACAATGGACCACAGATATTTATAGCCTTCATATCACCTTGTAGTCACAATATTCTTTTTGTATTTGTTAATTTTCCATGTTGTAGTTGTTATAAATCTTTGAATGCATTAATAAAATGGGTAAATTTTTCTATCTATACTAATATTATCATATAAAGAGGTAAAGTTTGTAAGTTTGGATGTAGGAGGTAATCTCCAAAACTACTCATCCAATTTCAAAAATTCTTTCACCAATATTTAGAATGGACCTTCAGGGTGGACATAGGCTGTATATTATTCTGTTAAACATTCATATAAATTAAAAGATATCATCTAGGTAAGCATTATATTTTTGGTATCAGTGGGTGGTGAGGGGCAAGATGCGTACATATATGAGAAAGGTAACTGCACGGTGCAGTCACATGGTCAGCGAGATACGCAGTGCACGTGTCCAAACTTGTACTGAATATAAATGGAGTTTGCTTGCAAAATCTGCACAGAGAAGTTGTGGGTAATAGCTAGTTATTTATAATTATGTTCCAATATATGAACTGAGATGATACATGAGATATCTTATTGTCATACCGCTAGTGAAATCATTGAAATATCCATAAATATTTTAGCAATCGACTTTCATCAGAGTTAGATTAAGATCAATAACTATGGTTCCCTTAATCTAATGCATTTGGCTGCAGTCCTGAAAAATGTGTCTAAGAAAGGTTATCACTTTTCCTGTGATATCCCCAAACACATGATTTTGGTTATTAATAAATCCAACACTGGCTCTCATGTTTTAAGATATGTAAAATTACATCTGTAATGCCATGTGGCATTTTTAACTGTAACCTAAGAATATGGACATAATTTTTGTTTATTGTATTTAATTTAAAATAGTAAACATTTTCTGTATACACAATACAATTTAATAAATAATTTTGAATATTTTTTTGAATATTTTTATAATTTTTTTGAATATTTTTTGAATAAATAATTTTGAATAATTTTTTGAATATTTTTAAAATAAAATAAATATTTTATTTTAAAAATATTCAAAAAATTTAAATACAGTCAACCCCCTTATAACAATGTTGATAATTCCGTTTTATATGAATTCCATGTTGTACGAGTCACTTAGATTTTATAAATATGTGTGCCAGGCTTTGAACAACTCATGTATTTGTAAAATCTAAGTGACTCGTACAACATGGAATTCATATAAAACGGAATTATCAACAGTGTTATAGGGGGGATCGACTGTATTTCCATACAAAACCTACTACTTCATCTTCTGTTTATGTTACTGCTCTTCTGTATTTGAGAGCTGAGCAGTGATTATAAAAAAAAAAATTTATATATGGATCCATATTAAATTTATGCAGTGATCTACTATTTAAAAAACATTGCCTAATGTTTTACTACAATATTTATATATACAATGTTTTACTGTTAAAGGTATTCTTTTTACATTAACAGTATTCATAATACTAAAATCTTCTTCAGCCATGGTAAAGCTTCAGCCTTCAAAAATAAAAAATATCTTTAATTTTTAGTAAAAAGAATCTTTCTATCAGGTTTCTAAAATCATTAATACTTATATCGTATTTTATAATGTAACTTAATTTTTTTATTTTTTCCTCTTCATGCTATGAAGAAGAAATGTCTTCCATGTTTCCAGTTTCTGAATAATATATGTTTAATTAAAGAAATAGTGTGAAACTTACCATCAAAAAATTTTGTAAGTTGAGATTTTTAAATGGAGATGTGTACTTCTATTTAAAATTCTGGATATTTCAATTTTTTTATTTAGGAATATTCCAGAAATGTATAGTAAAATTATTAAAATCAAACAAACTATATGGATATTAAGATAAACATATAAGTACATATTTAGCTATATGTATATTATATTATATATATTTAATAAAATATTGAATATTAGATGAAAGTTTTACCTTGTTTAATTTCTGTACTTATCATATTTGTAGTTTTAATTTTTTCATTTACAATTATCTGTAAATAGAAATGAAAAATTTAGATAAACAGTGCAATCTGGACTGTTAATAAACAATATCTAATACAGTAATAAAAAATTAGTTTATGTACTTGAAATACAAAATTATTTTACATTACACTATTGAAATAAACAGAAAATAAATTTTTTCAGAATCTTAAAATTCTCAATATAAATCACTTGAGAATTTTAAGATCATATATTTTAAAAAATTAATTCAACTAGTAAAAGTAACGATGTCTCATAATCTGCCATTTATTCAATTAGAAAATCAATATATGTGAAAGTTCAACGTATGCAACATTACAGATTATGTTGTTTCAACTTCATCATCATACTATATATTGGATGAAAATCAAAGAGTATCTTGACTTTTTTTGCATATAACAATATTATTTAACAGAATTTGAGCAGCTTTAAGTGCTTAATTTATTTTCAATAACTGATCATATTATAGTCTCTCTAACATTTCTAATTTTTAAACAGATTTTTCTGTTTTTTGATATTTTTTTATATTTTGAAATCATAAAAAGCATAGTAAGAAAGAATCACTTCATATTTTAATATATATTGAGATTATTAGAGCAGTTGCTTATCATCAATTAAAGCAGGTTTCTAGGAATGCTTGACCAGATGAGACAAATTCAAAATCCATAAGTACAGATATAGATTTGTCACTCCAATAATATTTGCATAAAAACATTAGAATCTATTTAAGGCATTCTAAAATTCTTAAAGAATGCAGAAATTTCAAACTCATTCCAAAACCATGTGGCATTACTTAATTTTAAACTTACAATGGGGAGGGCGCTTGGATTGTCAAGTCTATTGGCAACTTTTTTCTCTCTACTTTACCAAAGGCATTTTTTCTTGTTAATTACCTTAATATATATTTTTTGTTCACTATAATGATTAATTATAAACTGATTTTGCTACTATTGCTAATGTCTGGCATAGAATCTAACCCTGTACCTCTGCAGAAAACACATACAAAAAGAGGAAGACCACCTACTAATCGTTCAAATCAACCACCTAACTATGCAAAATCATCTGAATCCGAAATAAATCTAATAACCGACTATACAGAAACAAGAAGAACAGTTTCTCCAAATACATCATGTGAGAATTCTAAATCTAATACAGTCGATCCCCCTATAAGATCATTGATTTTTCCGTTTTATCTGAATTACATGTTGTACGAGTCACTTAGATTTTACAAATATGTGTTCCGGGCTGTGAACGGCTCACATATTTGTAAAATCTAAGTGACTCGTACAACATGTAATTCAGATAAAACGGAAAAATCAATGATCTTATAGGGGGATCGACTGTAGTTTAACCAAGTCAACAAATCCAGAATCATCTGACATCACAACTGCAGAGTTATGGCTAAAGATAGTTGAACTTATTACTGCTAGCAACCAAAAGACAGATAACCAATTTATGCTTATTTGTGATGAAATTAAAAATATTCACACCGAAATTAAAGAATTTAAAAAACAACTACAATTGGTGAATGAAAAATACAAAAAAATTGAATTAGAGTTGACTAAACTGGGTACTTACAAAGAACAAATGCAATTTAGACTTGATGCTATGAATAATGCTATTAATAATAATAAGTTAATAATTTACGATTTTACAAATATTATGATAGATAAGAATCACAAAGAACTTTTAGACTTTCTAGCATTTGTTCTAGCAAATGCCAATCAATGAAAAAGAAGATATAAAATTTATTCATAATATACCCAATCCTAGAATTAATATTAAATGTATAACTTTAAAAACAGAACAACTATGCAATAATATATTGATGAATAAATTGGATATCCACTCAGCTTCTTTTTAAAAAATAAAACACTGAACACCTTATAACGCTGAGATATATTTATTAAAACACAAACGTTTTCAGCCTAATGTAATAGGCCATCATCAGGTGAATTTGCTGTCGAACACCTTTTGAAAATTCTGTTAAATGGAACTTTCGAACCTTATAAATTCAAAATTATAACGTAAAATAAATTAACCAATCAATACACAAAATAACTATAATAANTCATGTCGGATGTGTGTGTATCTATTCAGGTTTTGAATTGTGATATGTCTGACCATTATCCGATTTGCACTTCTTTTCAGATTTCAACTAAAACTGATTATGAGAAAAAATCTATACTTCATCAAATAATTCATTATAATTATCAAGACTTTTTTCACAAATTAGTGATTGTATCAAAACTACAATAAATAATGAATTATATAATGAAAACGAAAAATATATACAACTGGTAAATATAATTAACCAATTTATAAAAATCCGAACTTTAAAACAACAACAAATTTCTACATTTAAAAAACCCTGGTATGACTTCGACTGCTACACAGCAAAAAGAAAGAAGAATAAAGCCTTGCACCAATTTAGACAAAATTATTCAAACGAAACATTTATGAATTATAAAAAATTAAAAGCTATTTATTTTAATTTATTAAAAGCAAAAAATATCAACTATTTAAAAAATTTACATCATCAGTTAATTTCTACCAAAAATTCAGATTTCTTCTGGACTACAATACAGAAGCTAAGGAGGAAAAATTAGATCATCGAATAAATATAGAAACATCAACTTGGATTCAATTCTTTAACAGATTTCCAAATATAAATAATCCACTAACTCTAATATCCTTTAATCCGAATAATGATTTGTTTGATTTACCGTTTACTTTTGACAAACTTGAGGATTCAATCCGAAGAATGAAATTAAAATCTGCCCCTAACATTGACCTAATAACTTCCAAATTTATCAAATCCCTGCCTCCATCATGAAAACAGATTTTGCTTGTCTTATTCAACTTCTTTTATAAAATGTCTAAATACCCATAAATTTGGAACACAGTGAAATTAATTATGATCTACAAAAAAGGGCATCGTTTGGAACCTGAAAATTATAGACCAATTGCTCTTCTTCCAATGTTAAGGAAATGTTTCACATCTATTTTAGTAAACCATTTCCAGTGTTGGACCCAAGAAATGAATCTTAACTCTGAATTTCAATACACTTTCACCAAATCTAAGGGTACAGAATTTGCTATTTTCTTGCTATCCTCAATTATTCAAATATATTTACCAAAAAAATGTAGGAAAATTTATGCTGTATTCATTGATATCGCCAAAGCTTTTGACTCTGTTCATGTTCCGACTCTGGTTAATAAATTGAAACAATATGGTGCAGGTAACAGTTTTTCAAATTCAATTATGCATCTTTTTTCTTCTTATAAACTACATATTGTAAATAGCAATTACTTAGTCCAGAAATACTTACAAAACATGGAATACTTCAAGGTGAACCTCTTTCTCCATACCTTTTCAACTTCTACATAAATGACATAAACAACTTATTTGATAAGGATAATGAAGGAATATATATCAATGGTCGTATTTTTCACTATATTCTATACACAGATGATTTAGTACTATTAGCACCAACTTGCATAACATTACAACATAAACTCGATAGACTAAATAAATACTTATCGTCATTACATTTATTGATTAACGCCTCAAAAACAAAAATAATTATTTTCAGGAAAAATATTAAATTATCTAATCAAGAAAAAAACTTTTATCTAGACGGCAAACCTCTAGAAATTATCAGCAACATAAAATACCTGAGAATTACTTTTAGCTGGAATAAAGCTTTTCAACACCATTTTAAAGTACTTACTGCAAAAATTAACTCACTTATCGACAATACTATATAATTATGCTCAATGTTAAAAATATCTGACTTAAAACTTCACATAAAAATTTTCAATGCTATAGTTCTTCCTTCCATTTTTTATGCCAGCCCGGTATGGGCTCTTGATTTTTTTTTTTACAAATTCCAAAAATTTCATATTAAGTATCTACGTAAATTATTCAAGCTTGAGAGAACGGTACCAGGTTATTCTGTTAGTTGAATTCTATTTGTTTCTGCTCTATTTCCTTGGTTTTTAAAAAGATTAATAAGATTCTATTACTGACTTATAAATACAGATGATGAAAATATAAAATTTTTACAACAAAATATGTATAAATCTAATGTTCTAAATTCCACCAAAGATACTTGGCAATACAAATTCAATAATATACTTAAAACATATGAAATCTCAAGTGTTATTAATCTTGATTAGATAAATGTGACATAAATTGGAATAACGCCTATACACTACTGATGGAATCTGCCATATCGCAATCAATAACCCAGGATCAAAACTCAATATTGCAATCGGCTTATCACCCATGGTATTCTCAAATTTTAAAAATTCCTTCTGATTCCAGATTTATTATAACTGATATAAATATGAATATTAAATGATTATTCTTACAACTTCGTCTAAATAAATATTCCTTGTTGGTTAATAATACATATATAAACTGTTCTAAACAAAAGTTCTATTGGTGTAAATCAGAAAACTTTTCTATTCTTCATTTGTTGAAAGACTGTACAGCTATTAAAAAATATCGTCAGAAATATCAAATAACAGAAATACTTGGCATGAACCACGATTTAAATTATATGTTAAGAATTGAAAATTTATTAAAAAATGATATGTATAAACTTAATAACTTTTTCATCCAGATTACTAATATATTTAATAATTATCTTGTGAATTAATATTTAGATAATATTATGCAATTATAACTTTTTATGTATATTTTCTTCTATTTCTGTTAAAATTATTTGTTAAAAAAAACAACATAAGATGTAAAACAAACTACTACGATTTTTTCATGTATAAAATAACCCCCCTTTTTCCTTAGTACAATAAAGCTTTGATTGATTGATTGATTGATTTTAAACTTACAATTAAAACTTTGAGTCATGGAGAAAATTACTATATATATATATAAAGTTATTAATTAATTGTACTATGGTAATTTTCTCCATGACATAGAAATATGTATATGTAACTTAAAAATGATGCGTTTTTGAATACTGATATTCATTGAAAGATGTAGCATCATATCATCATATAAAAATAAAAGTAAAAACAAAAAGTAAATGTAATGAAAACTTAATTCTAGAAAATTTCATTATAAATTTTTGAATGAAACACATATTTAAGAAAAGCAAAGAATTTTTCTATATTACAAATATCAAAAATTTATAATGATATTTTCAAACAATATCAAATAATTTATTAGTTATTAACTATTTTTAAATTACTTACTGCTATTAAGAATAACAGAAGTTTACAAAGAAATGGATTTACAGAAACTTCAGAAATATTTCTTATGAAAATAATTAGATGCAATTCAAGAGAATATGTTGATAAAATTCTAGATTAAAAAAAATATATATAATTATTAATATTTTCATAATTAATTATAAATAAATTTTAAGTAAAATCAAAAAGAAAACCTTATATAAAATCTACATAAAAATTAGTGATTCAACTATATTAAAAAAAAAAAAAACAGTATACAAACATCAGTTTTAAATTAAATATTCAAGATTTTTCTTTCATACCATATAAATATATGCAATGCATAGCCATATTAATCAGTCATTAGCATTACAAAAAGCTAGTGTAATGTGCAATATCTCTAGTTATGATTAACACTCATAATTATACTTACAAATTCATAGGGTCACTGAGAGGAGAATTTTTTTTCCAGACCCACCAAGTTTTCTATGAACTTAGGGCCCTTAGTGGTTCTTACTCTTATAAATTAATGTTTTTTTTTTTAATTTTTTAGTAATAAAAAATAAAAGCTTTAAGATTGTTTTTATTAATAAACTTATTTCATGTACTTCATTTTATGTTAAAAAAATGGCAAAATAGGTCTGCTCTACCTTGGGTCCCATACAAGCTCTCTATGGCCCCAAATATAAAAAGGAGTGCAGTCACATGATACAACATCTTAATCCCACCAAAATAACCATCTGCCATATTGGTTGCAAATTTTGCATTACCTCACTCATTTACTATGTCAATGTAGAAGAAAGGAATTTTGCCTGGCTATGTGAGTGATTTGAAAGGTAATTATTCAAAAAAATATAAAGAGAAAGTTTCTTTTATTAGTTGGGATCTATATGAAATACAAATGATGGATTTTTCATCCAATGATCTAACTGGTCTTTAACATTTGCATTCAAACTGTAAAGTTTGAATGCAGCTGTTAAAACAAGGGGATTTCCATTCATGTGTTAAAAGGGGGGAAGGGGATGTAAGAGAAAGAGAGGAGGGGGAGAGGGTTGTAAGATTAAACTGTATAGAATGACTTAGAGAATCCACTCAGGGAGGAAGGAGTCTACATCTTGAAAGTCCATAGCTGTATTTTTTCTCATGGCTTTGTAAATTTTGCTGGAGATTGATTTTGTGTGCTTTATTTATTAACATCAACACTGGGTTGATGTTATGTCCCCTAAGGCATTTAGGGTACATAACATCAACACTGGGCAGATGTCGATCTAAAACTTAAAACAGGTTAGTTAACCATTGTATAACTATTGTAGTAATTTACCGATGTAATAATTAAATTTACCAAATTTATAGAAATGTAAAAATCCTGAAGAGGGGTGCAAATTAAAAGAAAATATTGCACCCGAAATGCATAGAAAATAAATAAAGAATACGAATAAAAGCTTTGTCTCTGATTAAATGCGGTCCAGGCAAAAAAACGGGGGTTATTTATGTACAATTAACCCATAAAGTTTTTTCATCAATTTTGAGGAAATATTTTTGAAAAATTGATTTTTTAAAAGTAATATAAAGTAAACTGCACCATGGATATATACATATCTATTACTTATAGCATATAATACTGTTGATAAAAAATATAATACTGTTGATAAAAACTAGTCCCCTTATTTTGACATTCAGCATGAAATTGAATCACAAAGCACTTTTCAGGAAAAACAGCAGCCTGTCAAGCTCCTATATGATGGGAGTTTTGTTCATCCACACACCTAGCCATGTCATTATGTCATGTGGCAAGTTCGGACAAGAAAGCTGGAAGTGACATTGAGAATCAAAGGCAGTTTTCATACAATGCCACTCAGCATTTCCAGATTGGGGACTTTTTTGGAGTGACATATTTTTTTTTTCACTTTGACCTTTGTTCAGTACACTAAAAATGTTGACATGACAGAACATGTAAAATACTGTTTAAGCACTATGATCAAATATGGTAGTTGTGTGAGTAGCAGGGGGTCACTGGGTCGAACCCTAATGACCGCTTAATCTGCACGGGTCGGAAAGACCCACTCTCGGTTGTCGGATGGCAATAGGAGGGCTACAAAATATGAGTGGGGAGGAGTCGGAAGTCGCAATCAGGTGTCCAATTGATTACACAGGTTTCAATTAACGAACACATTTAATAAACAACTATGAAAATTTACACAAGATACTAAATACAACATACGCGTATTAAATAGGTATTCTAAAATCTATTCTAACCTAACGCTAAAATCCGAGAGAGAGCTCACGTTAGAGAGAGATAAATTATAATGGCAAGGGTTTACCTCGAAGGCAACGTTCTTCCGATATAGGGCGTTGATAAAACACTCTGTGATAATCCGAGGTGTCCTTTGAAGGCAATGTGAAGCGATGTCCTGTTACGGTGTATACTCCGTCGCTCCCAATATGTAGAGTTCTTCCTTGACGAAGTTCTTCGGAGGTTTCTTCAATCAACCTCTCCGAGGAGTAATTCCGTCGTATATGGAGAGAATAGAAAATAAGCAAAGTCCTTTACCTTTCATGGAGCGGCAATTATGAGCTTCTTAGATCCTGAGAGTGCTGGAAGATCGTGCGACGATCGCTCTTCAGGTTTGCAGAGGGGTTTCTTCGGCTTCTGGCTCAGCGCCGAGTAGAAAATCCGACCCCTTTTTATACTCGATCAGCGTGGGAAAAATCTGAGAATTGTTGACGTCTTTTGACAGTTCTCCCTGATTTATGACAGTCTCCTGCGCCGTAGAAAAACTTATCTCCTTATTTGGTCATTTTTATCGTCCGGTCGCTCGGACGTATGGGGGTCACGTGACATCGTGGTCCCTCGTCGATGACCTTCGGACGACGAAAGTCACCCTCACTAACTACGCAGTTAGTGTGAAAATAAAAAACATCGTTCGTATTCTCACACTTGGTATTATTAATTAAAAAATTATACAAAAATGATTCCTATTTTTATGTGACAGCTTAACATAATACTTTTGCTTTCCAGACTCCAAACTGATAAGGTTACAAGCACTTGCACTAATTAATAAGTAAAACTAGTGATGATAAGTAATTTGAAATGGCAAAAAAAAATTTAAAACTGGCAAAATGGTTGGCAATTTTTAAAAATTTTCCAGAATGACCCTTGATTAAGATATAAATTCAACTATTTAAAACTGGGTATATTTAAAGTTACATTTTAAGTTGATTAAGTTGTATTTATGTAAAAATGATTTTTAACTATATTCGGTTACTATCCAGTTTTTCTTTTTGTCATTATAGTGTTGTGCTGTGTAAAGTCTAACAATCTACTATTGCTTTAAATATGTTATTAGACTATTAAACTAAGTACTTAGGTTAAAATAGCACAGTTTCTTACATTGTTTTTCTACATTATTTTCATCACATACTTTACTTTTCTGTTTTGTTTAACTAATTTTTTCTTCTATGATTCGTCTTTAAATATTAACTCCAGTTATGAAAGAGATGTCATAGTAAGAAGTTTATTTTTGCATTGTACCTTTTACTTCATATAATATATGTTGAGATTTAAATTGTAATGAAACAAAAATTTAACTGTATATGTGCTGAGGTGGCAACAAGAGTTGAAAGGATTGTGGCATAAAAGGAACAGACATGTTGTAGCTCCAGAGATGTACGAGTGTTCTGTTCATGTTTAATAAAGAGTTAGCTGTGTTTTCTGGTCATTTATAATATATGATGGCAGAGTAGTGGCTAATGTATCAGATCCTAGTGCTAGAAGGGTTTAATTTTCATCCCAAAGATTGGAAAATATGGATAGGACTTTTGAACAATTTCAAACAGCATCTGGACGCCATAATAAAACTGCTGACTAGGTAAATTCTTTAATATACTTAATGGGACAGAAAGCCAAGGATATTTTAGCATCATTTAGTCTCTCTGAAATGACTATTCCAAAGTTAAGGCAGCATTCAAAAAATACTTTGTCCCAACTAAAAATGTTATATATGAAAGATATAAATTCTATTGGTTTCAAGAAGAAGATGAAACAATGCAGAATTTCATTACCTCATTATATAATCTTGTTAAAATGTGCAATTTTCCTGCTTTGTTTCAAGATGAACTGATTAGGAACAGAATAGTTTGCAGCATTAGAGATAAAAAGTCTTGAAACACTTGCAACTAGAAACATAACTAACTCTGGAAAAAGCAATAAACACTGCAAGACAGGCTGAAACAGTGGAAAAGTAGCAGGAAGCTTTTAAAAACAATTCTGGGAATAACATATATGCATTAGGCAAAAACTGTTTGTAGGAAGACTGTACTTTCAAAGCCAGAAGCTGCTGTAGTCATTAACCAAAAACAAAACTTCAAATTCCTATTATTGGTGTGGAAAATGTGTGAAACATGCTAAACTAAATTGCCCTGCACATAAAGCAGTGTGTAATAAATGCAAAAATGTAGGTCATTACACAAAGGTCTATAAAACTAAAGTGAGTATAAATGAAATAAAAGAACCTGATCAAAATTCATTTTTGAGACATGTTAAAGGGTCTGGTAATATAAACAATAGTGTTAAGAAACAGTCTAATCAGAGCAGTGCAAACATTTTTGTGGGAGATATGCCTTTAAACTTCAAGATCGACACAGATACATATGTCACAGTTATAGCATGCAACACATACAATAGAGTGCTATCCCATGTTAAATTACGAGAAACAAATAGATCTATACAGCCCTGGAAAAAAAACACTGGATGTTGTGGGAGTGTTTATGGAGAAGCTAAGAAATAAGAGATTCCACATCCAAGAAGGCATGTATGTTATTGATAAACTAGATTGCTCCTTGTTGAGATGTAAATCAAGCAAATGTGGCCGAGTTAACTCTTGTTAAGAGAATACATGAACTAAACTTTGCTTTCAATCCATTTAAAGAATTTCCCAATCTATTTCAAGGGATTGGGAAAGTACAAAAACCTTATCACATTAAACTTAAACTAGAAAAAAATCCTTGTTCTTTGAAAGGCACCATTGTCCTTGAGAGGTAAGCTCAAGAAAACTTTAGATGAGATGATAAATAAGAGAATAATCAAGGCAATAGATGAACCTAGAGAATGGTGCACTCCAATAGTTTTGGTTTCAAAGAAATCAGGCAAAATAAGAATTTGCATTAATCTATCTAATTTGAATGAGAACATTGAAAGATAATACTTTCCCATGGCATTGGTTGACTATACACTCAGCCAATTCCATAACGCAAAAACGTTTAGTATTATTGATGCTAGTGCAGAATACATAAAATTAATAAATTATAATCAAATTGATAAAAATCATATACTACTCTTCAATTATTCAATTATAAAACATTTTATAATTGAACAAAATTTAAAAAACTTTGTTATATTATTTCAAACTGACTTCTATAAAGGTTTTTGTAATATATGTTGATGATTTAGATAAACATTAAATGGCGATATAATATATGTTGACGATTTAAATAAACGAAATGTAATCGGGTAGGTGCCCAGGTGGCGAGACGGAAAGGGAGCGAGAGTAGCTCGAGGAAACCAGCTGAATGTAGAAGTTTTTAATTGTATTAATAAAGAGTTATTCATACCATATTATCTGGTCAGTTGAGTCATTTATAATACAGTTTTATACCAAAGTATTTTAATTTTGTTCAGAATTGATAAAACTAATTTTAAAAAACTTCTTATTTGGTGAAATTATATGTAATTATATTTAGCTAAGATGAAATCATGTAAGAACTCATGGCTAAATTACAAACATTACTGTTTAAGATATTTTTTTAGCAGAAAATTTAAATAAATAGATATTTTCAAGATCATATTGTTTATATTAATTGATTATGGGATATATCAGGAAAGACACTATCAGTTATTATAACATTAAAATAAAAAATATATATTGAAAATTTAATTAGAGAATTTATTTAGATAAATTCTTACTTGTCACCATGTAGAAAGCAAATGTAACATATTAAAAGATACGTAGATTGTGCTGCAAATAATGTGGAATCATTTTCTGTTATTGCACAATGGGATAAAATAAAATGGCATGTATCAAATGTATCTGAAAAATAAACATAAAAATATTAATCTGAATAAAAGGTTTTTCACTAAAAATATAAACATTTAAAGTTTATTCTTAATATCTACCATCTAAATAATCAATTCCCATTTCAACATCTTTAAAATAGTTTTCAAACATAGCATTATCTTCTTTGAGGAAAGTAAGTAATAAATGCTTTAATAAAATATTGCTCTTATCTCTGATATTCTTAAAGCTTTCAAAATAAAAATACAAAAATTAAATAAAATTTTAACATTAATTTATGATTTTATATTTATTTAAATTTTGTCTAAAATAATAAATACATACACAGATAACCCTCATATAACACAGTAGTTACACTCCAATAAAATCTCATATATACATTTTCATAAGCATCAGAAACTTAATTTTTATTAACAATAGTAATAACTGAACAAAGATCTAAATATATAAACTGTGATACATACAGGCAGTCCTGACTTTTGAATTTAATGCATTCCTACAACTATGTACTAAAATTGAATGATAGAGCTGTACTTGATAAAAAAGAGTTCTGTTCCCAGAGAACTAAAAAGAAAAATTATATCTCTTAAGATAGAAAAGTTTTTGTTCTTATAGCAAAAATGTGCCACAATACATAAGTTATTATTTAAAATATGAAAACCACAGTTTATACAAACAATAAAAATTTTCAAAAATGAGTTTGATGTTACTGTTAACTAAAACTGGCAGAAAGTACCATTATATAGTTCAAAATTTTTGTCTGTTAGCTGAAAGTATACAAAAATGCAAATTTGGCATATGAAAAGTGGTTTTGAAGTATTGAAACATTATGCATGAGAGTGAGATTCAGAAAGTCAAAGAAAATTAGCAGAAAATTAAATAAGGCATGTACACACACACTTATTTAGAAGACTGTATTGTCTGCTTTCTTTAATAACAATAATTAGTAATTTGACTTTAGTAATTACTTATTTTGCTTAACCCTAAAGTGGGCACACTTAGTATATGAATCACTCCAGTGATATTTTAATGTTTACTGTAGATACATGTGAGTTCAAATTATTTTGTGTACTTTATTATGCAAAGCACACCATTTGTGTAGTTTTTCCAAGAAAAGTATGAAATAAAGGAATGCTGAAATTGGATGGGGTGACTGCCACTATATAACTTATGTACACTTATTTTCAATCAGATCCTTAAGTAGGCAAGGGCCTCCCATGGCTAAGCATGCCTATGCATTAATGCAACTCTAAGTGTTGATGGCTGTACTTCCTTGAGCAATAAAGCTCTGGTTTCAAGACTGTCACAACTGAAAAATGTTTCCATGCCTCCCACCTCAACAGATTCAGAATCAATTTTCTTCAAAATCCAATGTAACAATATTTTAATGTAACGAGTGTTAAGATTATACATAATATAATGTCAAGATTCAGAAAAAAATATTAAAAAGATGTAAAATTATATCCAACAAAATAACAGAGAATCCCACATTAAAGCTCAAAAATACTGTATTAGGCCAAAATTTCTGCAATTCTCTAGCCTCATCGGAGAAAATTTTATAGAAGTACACTATATTAAATATGGGTTGCCTTTATTTTATTTTATAGAATATAACAAATATACATTTAATATTAAAAAAATAAAGTAATAATTAATCAGATTCTAAATCTATGTTTCCATAAAAACAACAGTTTGAATTTTATTTTGTTTCAAATCAGAAAAATAATTCCAGTCAGTTTTAAATTTCATATACTTACTTAAGAAAATTCATTGAAAGAGCTCTACAATGCCAAATAAAACTCATAAATTGTTTCTCTAAAAGGTTTTTATTAAATATAATTAAAACGTTTTCTTGTGTAACAGATTTGACATTATATATAGTAATAATAGTTTGAAATAACTGCAAAATAATTTGTTCATTTAATTCATTTCTCTGTACCTGAAATTATAAATAATTATATTATTAATTTCAATTTAAAAAATTATTTGATTATTTTTTGAACACTCTTGTCATAAAATCTCTCAAATGTATGATTTTATATAAAATACTTAGTTTTCCTGAAGCAAAATACAAAAATCAGATCTTTTGAGTTTTGCTTCCTTAGTTCCCAGAAGATAAGATGTAAACCCAAAGTCTTTTAGTGCATCTGATTTTTATAGTACTGTAATTTGCCCTAGAAAATAAGCATTATGTACCAAAATTAATTTTTTGAAAGAGATAAAAGGAAAATTATAAAAATTGCAATAATTCACATTTGACTTGAATATTATCTGGAAATGTTGGAATTATTTGTGATATTGAAGATGTTATTATAATGTATAACATTAATCTTAAAAAAAAAACTGATTAATACACCAACATCTTTATATTTTAACGTATATACAGTCGCCCCCCTATAATACTATTAATAATTCTGTTTTATATGAATTCCATGTTGTATGAGTCACTTAGATTTTACAAATATGTGATCCATTTGTATTAAAATAACATATATCATTACATTATATAACTAAAGTCATATAGATAGATGTGTAAAGGTATAATGTGTTAGAATATTTAGATACCATTTACAGCATTGTGGTGTTCATTACAAATGAGTTAACACATTTTTATTGTACTATGTCTTATGGGAAACTGTCCCAAACTTCCTCTTGTTCTTCTTATATATATATGTCGGTAATTGGTAATTGCCTTATGTCGGTAATTGGTCCCAGGAGAGGAGACTTAAGTCGAAAAACAACGTAAGTTGAATTTACTTGTCACTAGGCTAAACCTCATAACTGTTCCCAGTTCTGTATTTTATTTATAAATGCATTTTTAATAATATATGGTTAATAAGAATCTATTTTAAGCTTACAAACAAATAAATTTTAGTTTTTAATGTAGTATAGAAAAAAAGTAATCTAAATTTACGAATTCATGTAGTATGTACAGTACATACTTGTAAATGTACATGTTTACAATTTGGTGATGTTTACAGTACATCGCAAACTCTTTATTTGTGAATATGGTTTGCTCTAAGACATTATAAAATAAGATGATTTTGTAAGGTTAAATAACAAATACAGTTATTAAAATTATCATACGACAGTAGAAAATAAACTAATTTATATTAAATTTACCAATATTGAGTGGTGCTGACAATGACACCAAATGGTAGATATTGGAGCTACCGTGGAAAACAGCAATTTTGAGCACTTAAAGACCACTAAATAAGATGACAACATAGAAACACAGATGTTTTCATGTTTCGTTCTCTAGGATTTATGATGATTATATTAACATTTACTGTAAATTTACATATTTTAATATGATTTTAGTGAAGATCTTATTGAAAAATGTCCCTTCCCAACTCCGCCTCGTTGAGTTGGTTTCTTGTGTTTCACGACTCGATGTGGTGAATCAGGTTCGTCGGAAAGCACACCTCCACACTCAAATTGAATATATATATAGTTTATTTACAGTTGTACAAGTTATAAACGTAGCATATGTACAGGAAGATCATGCGTGGTGAATTCACGTGCCAGATTGGCGTCTGGAAACTAATACTCTTGGGAGAGACCTCAGTCAGCTTTCGGAGTCGGCTCAACTGCACGGTCGGTCCGGTCTCAGCACTAACCCGTCCCTGAGAAGATTAACAGAGGAGAATACTCTCTCTTTACGCTCAGCGGGCTTCCCAAGTGCCTGAGACTACCGTGTACCAGTCTCTTGCCCTTCTCTGCTTTCCTCTCGTTCGGCCCGCAATTTAAGGGTTTTTGGACGGGGACTTCCGACCAATCACAATCCCCTTTCTTTGCCCGAACAGCTTACACTCGGGTCCGCCGTCATCCGACGAGAGTGAAGCTCACACAAACGTCCGCCACTTGTTTACGTTCGTTCGTTTACAATATGGCAATTGTACTACCGTCTCACTGCAGGTGGGTACAATTAACAAAGCCGTACCCCCTTTGTCCCCGCTGTGCTAAAAGGTTACTACTTTACAATTTTATATACTTTAATGCTTTTCTAGTGATATTACAACTTTTTGTGGCGGATGGATGTAAAGTCGAATAAAATTACTTAAACTTAAATTTTATTTTTTCATATATTTTTTGACAAACGACGTATAATCGAGAACAGCATAACTCAAAACAACGTAACTCAAGGTATACCTGTATTATATATATATAATGTAATTTATCTATTAATAAAGTTTTATTATAAGTAACATTCAAAGTTTCAAAATAAAATAATTTCAAATTACTTCTACTTTCATAAATACAATAGTTGTTCAATATTTTTCAAAAGATTTTAATATATATGTAATTTAAAAACAAAATTATAAAATTAAATATATAACTTGAATTTTACTCTTAAACTGGATGTAAATATTAATTTTCCATGCCTATGTTTTTACATTAATTCATTACAAAAGTAATAGATAATATCATTATCAAGAAATAAATTGAATGATGTAGCAACATCTTTTATATTTATGTCATTCTTTTTTTATCTAACTTGTAAGTAGAAAAAATATTGCTAATTGGTTGAGATGAGTTTCTGTTAGAACAGCCAACAAAAGATCACAACTTACAACAATCTGCTTGCTTCATATTGTGGTTGACATTGATAAATTTAGTTTTAAAAAGGTACTAATGATAAGAGTCATTAAGAGATAAACTGGCAGATGTGAATGACCAGAAAATTAAACAGTGGAAAATAAAGCATAAATAAATAGCAGAAAATATGACAGAAAATAAAAAAGACCAAATGCCACATAAACTAATTTACTGAAATGGATCCCACAAAAAACAAGATTAGTTGAGATTGGTTCATGGAATTTCCAAGCATTGTTAATGATCGATAAAATCAAACTGAAAAATATAAACTGAAAAAATATATATAAATCAACATTCTAATGTTTAATTGTAGAGAATTTTATCCTTGCTCTCTTCTTATATTCATTATTATATCCTTTACTTTAAATGTCACAAACTACATTGTAATGAAAGTTGAATAAAATTATTTTAAACAAACTGAAAATGATGATTATTAAGACCCTAATTCCTCTTTCATTAAATATGTTTTCTCATATTAATTTTTACCTGTATTCTAGACAAAAAGTTACTATTTTAAATAATGGATTTATTATTATGATCATAAATATTAATTTAATCACATCTGATATTTATCTGCATTTTTGTCACCTTAACTTCTGAATTTCTTTCTAATATATTATTATTATCTCAAAATCTATCAAAACAAGATGAAGATTTAACAAAGCATTATTTTATTTAGGTTCTTTCCAAAATTATAGCACATTATAAAAGCAATATTAAACTTGCAAAAATTATTACATAGCATATACAAGATACCTAACATTACATGATTAAACTACACCACAAAACACTGGGATATGTTAAATACTGCACTCTTAAAACCTATAACCGGTGTGATATAAAAAACAAAAGATAAAGATCACCACAAATGTTTTCGAACTGCTGTGAGTTCTTCTTCAGGTGTGAAACAGAATTACTGATGGGACAGAGCGAACCGTTAAGGAAATTTGAGAAGTATTAGAAGGTGTTAAATGAGATGCATGTGTGTTTGTCTGGTTGACTTATCATCACCTTAAAGTTCAGAGTCCATCAACGTCTGCCAGGCTGGTGACAGAACCAACTCATCCTTAAAACTGATGCATAAAGGTTCTCTCTGTCCTATCAGTAATTCTGTTTCACACCTGAAGAAAAACTCACAGCAGTTCAAAAACGTTTGTGGTGATCTTTATCTTTTGTTTTTTATATTGTACTGGTTATAGGTTCTAAGAGTACAGTATTACATGATTAATTGGTTTCAAGAAAAAAAAAATGTCACAAAGTAGTTAACTTTTATATGTCTTTTTATTTACTTATTATATGATTTACATAACATTAAAAAAATAAGAGATGCATTCCCAAAATGAAAAATAATTATCTAAAATTAAAAAAATATATATTTTGTTTTTTGTAATTATTACATTTACAATTCATAATTTAATTAAATTATGAATCAACTAATACAATAATTGAATCTGGATCATTCTTTCCTTCTTTGAATGATCTGGGTATACTCCTCATATATGCAGTAACAAGTTCTGTAATTTTGTGTGGCTAACTTGTGGTGGCATATACCCAGTACATGTTAGAACTGGCTTGTACAAGCTGATTATTACAATTTTAAAAATTCAGCAAGCTGGTTGTTAAAATTCTTGATGAATGGATTGATGATTAAGAATAAATAGTTTAAGAATAAAGTTTTATATATTAAAAGCCATGACTTCTATTAATGTTTTTGAAAACAATAAAAATATGATCTCTATTTTCTGAATTGGAACTTTATGAAACAACCACATATTTAATTTAATATTTTTCTCTCTCTTTATGAAACTAAATTTAGGAAAATTTTTCTTAATCTCTTCCTCTTAAATGGAGAAAAATATTTAAAAATAAATACCAGTGTGAGTTTACTGACTGTTGATTGATTGAACTACTTGATTTATTAGATGAATCCATTTCACCCTATGAGGAATTAACTTCACCTTGCATGGAAGGTGAAAGAAAATTAGATTAATTAAATGAAGTTTTAAAATTCATTATAAATGATTTCAGAATACAGAGGAAAAAATTACATCAGTTCTTGAAACAATAGAAAAAGTAAAAAAAAATAATTAATGTCATAGTAATTAGTAGTATAGAAGCTAAAAGAGGTTTCAATTTAATGAATGTAATATGTGAAAAAATAAGAAACACTTTAGCCATTGAACATACAGGATGATTATCATTAAAAGTTCTGATTTCACAATGATCTGAAATAAGAACCAAAGGTCAGAACAACAACATAACTACTAGACCCAAACTGGGCTGCCATCTTTGAAGCAAATTGAATATGCATCCGCTATGACACTTTAAGGAAGAAAGCTGCACACTTGTAGGAAATACCTAATACAGATATGACTGTTCATCATATAAATACACAATTTTCATGAATATAATTTGCAGAACTAATAAATAATAAATAAAACAGTTAAAATTCTCTGAAAAATATTAAACTAATCTTTAATAGTGTGAGGGCCCGGATTTAAGATTCGAATATTTTTATTCATTAGATTAAAAGTTAGGGTTAACACAAAAAGGGAAAAACAACCGACAAATTTTCTCATAAAAATCGCTCATAAAAACTCCGTTCCCACGACAATACTTCCCTGTAGAAGATGAGTTAACTGTTGTGTCATAAGTTTGTCACTTCGCCCATCATTGGTCAAAGAAGATCATCACCTGTGACGTACATGGGGAAATCTCGAAAAAAGAGCCCCCATATAAAAGGCAAGTGCGATGACGACACAAGGGGGAAATTAAGTTCTTTTCTCTATACTGTGAGTGTGTGCCCGTGGATTTACCTGCATCTCGTCTCCACCGTCTTTAATAGACTTTGAACTTCGACTTCGAACTTTGGACTGATTTGAACTTTGAACTTGGAAGGACGAACCTCGGATCAACGTTATAACAACCTAATCAGAGGTATTTATCCTACACGCGATGATGTGTAAGCTCTCTCTCGAATATTCGAACCTCGCGGGTAGGGTCGCGACTATTTTATACTTTGCCGTTACTTTATGAACTATACGGATTGAACCCGAGAGGGATTTGTATTCCAATTATTAACTATGTATAAATGTACGGAATAAACGGGTATTTTGTTAACGAACTTGGATTGGTGTGCGTTTCTTCCGACATTTTCCACTCCATACTGAACCCGAAGTCCTCGACGAGATCGCTCGTGATAATTCCCCATCCATCCGCGTATCTATCCGCGATAAATTGATAGATTGGTGTCAGATCCTGACAGGTGAAAGAATCTAACGATCCTTTCTCCTAACCCTTTTTTCCCATCCTTTAGATAAGTGAGGCCGGACCTCAAGGTCTTGAGTCGAGTAAGTGGTAGGAGAGGGACATCCTCGTAAACATCCTACCCCCGATTAGTCTCACAATAGTAAATACCAGTAGTTAAAATATTATTCATATCGCAGTGGCATAGCGTAGTTGGAGCAGCAGGGGCGGCCCATCCCGGGCAGCACTTTTGGGGGGAGCGGCAAAATTTCACAATAAATAATAATAATATCTTGTAAAAATTTGAACTATTTCATTTCATATTTTTGTAGCACCTACGATTCGGACCGATTGAAATGAGCACGGAATTTTTCATTACTTATTCTGTGACGAAACTGAATTTTAGTCTTTAAAATTGAGATACCCAAATAAGGAGGCGGCAGAATTTTCCTCTGCCCCAGGCAGCTGACATCCATGCTACATCACTGTCATATCGGCTGAACATTTTGCCAAATTAAGGAATACAAAATACTGTATAGGAAATATATATATAGGCACTCCTTGATTTACAAACAGGATTGGTTCCTGGAGTTTTGTTGTAAATGGAGGAGTGTCTGCACTGGATAATATACAACCATTCATAGGGGCTGTCCATAATGATGTCTACACCAGAAGGATAGGAAGGAGGTTAAGAAAAGTTGGACAAGGGGAGGGGAAGGGTTGAGTATCAGTGGACATCCATATACTTCATTATAAATTTATACAGTTTATGCATGTTGTTATATTTATTTTAAAATTTCTTGTATGTTCTACTTATGGTATCTATCATTCGTAAAGTGATAAAGGTTTAAGGAGAGTTGAGTTTTGTTGGATGTTTGAAGAGGGGAGGGGTTACAGAAACGAACAAACTGGAACAAGAGGAGGAGGGGGAGTAAAAATTTCAAGAAAAATGCAGACAATTTATGGATAGCCCCATATGAACATTTTCAAATGCAATAACCCATCAATAAACATAATTTATTGATTTTAAAATGGACAAGTTTGGTGTACATTTGTCTTACAGAAACATCACGATGAGTCTGATTATATGATGTGGTGGGTTGGAAATTTGAGCTTCATCTTGCTGCTGCACATTTCAATCATCTTAGGTATCATCAATTCATTTGATATTGTCACCTATGATAGACAAAGATATTTGCTTTAGTGTCTTTGTAGCACTACTGGCTATCTCTGTAGATGCTGAGGAAAATCAAACTTTGTACGAACTGATGTTTCATGCAAATAAGTGTATATGTTGTGTGTGTAGAAACAGTTAGGTTCAAAGTGCCAACTGCAAAGAACACTACTATTGCTCAGTTTCCATTTGTCACAGTGTATTGCTGTCAACAACCAACCAAAGTATTGTTTTTTTAGGAAACCTGTCAACAAAATATCCATCATGTGATTGTTTTACATACCAAAAAAAGGGTTCTACATGCATCATCAGTCAGCAATCAAAACTTTGTAGTTTCAATAATTGCTCAAATTTAAATTACAGCATTAATGGATAACAAAACATGTTTCCCATGATCTATAAAACTATCATAGGTCCCGAGTCAAACCTAGTTCAATACATAAATAAAACAAGTAAACCGGCAAAACCATATTTGGGACAAGACTATGTCTTGGAGACAGAATCACTTTGATGCTCAAGGCAGGTCTTGTTCTCATTCTCCTATCTTCTTTGATATCACTGCTTTTGAGCGCGATCGTTCAAACTTCGCTGGCCACGTCCACGATGCATCTTCAATGAAATTAGCCTATCTAATTTCAAAATTTCTCTCCGTTGCGTGTCGGCCCAGGTTGAATTTTTGTCGATGCGTAACGAAAAGTTCCCATTTTTGAAAAAAATAATCGTGGCTATTATTTTGTCCAAAATTATTTTTTTATTTTGCACAAACAATATACAGTTTAACCCAATTATAAGGTCATCAAATGCAATGACAACCCTAATATAACGTCTCATTTTTATCAGTCCTACAATTTTAATATACTAGATAATGTTAAAAAAACCCACTTGTAATGACATAAAACCATTTTAACGTCATATTTGAAGCACTCCCAAATTTACAAAATTAGATTACAAATTTTATTTAACATAGAAGAAACTACATGTTCCGTCCTAAGGTCAGAGTTTACTTCTTAGAATGACTGTGGATGTACTCTCCCCTTCCTGACTTCGGTGGGGTGAGGTGGCTGTTTTGCTTGTTTGTAGAAAAGGGTCGCCATTTTGTATTTTATTTTGACTCGATTCTCAGTTCCCTGACTACCCACGAGTCTGGATTTTTTTATGCGCAAATGATTTGGGCACCTAATACTCTGTGCCAAATATCAACTCTCGACATGTACTCCTTCATACCTCTATGCTGGTAAGAACATCGGGCAGTACGATTTTATAAACAAGACACAGTCTTGTCAAAATAAAAAACATATGATTATAACAGACTTCTGAAGGAAGTTTAATGTTTCCCCAGAAAAATTTCTTCAGGAGTTTTGAGATTTTGGTCATCAACCAACAATATAGTATCAGAGCAACTAGGACTATATCTAATTTACCAGCAAAACACAATACTGGATCCTTCTTTTATACCTTTCTGTACAATAACTGCACAGCAACTCAGTAGGATTTCTGTTATATTCCTGTGACAATTCCCACACACTTAAGTCTAATTAATAAATAGCAATTATGGCATAATAACAATCCACAAAACCTTTTTTTACAAGTGTTATGTCTGCAATAAACTCCACAAATGCTTTTGACCTCCACTGAGGTCTGCTTCAGGTGGCATAAGTAGCTATCGTCAGCACACAACAATCTGTCTACAGCATATTCACTTTTTTCGTTAGACTGTCATGGCAGCATCTACTTTCTTTGGCTTCAGATGGTGGTGCTAGTTTCTACGTTAACTTTTATCTGATTTGGGGTCTAGTAATTATATGTTGTTGGGTCAGAATGACTTGACATTTTGCATGAATACCTGTGAAGCAATGGAATTTTGCTTGAAGAAAAACATTTTTTTCAAAAATTTGTCACTAGGGGACAATTTGTGCTTTATTAGGGTGGAAAGCAATACAAAAGTAAAAAACATTTATGAGTGACATAACAAATGTTCAATATACTGTCTTTAAAATTCTGATACAAGTTGATTTTTTTGTTGTTATAAAATTTTGTTTTAAAAAGAATTTCAAAACACTTTTAACATATAAATACTTTAAAAAAGGATTTATGGAAATTCTACATCTATTTATCCTTTCTCCTCCCATTCTCTCCCTGTTCCCTGAAGCAAGACAGTTGTTAAAAATTTACCAACATACCTCTGTCCACATACACCACAGAAAATTGCAAGAATGAACCTTTGTATAACCTGCCCTATCATATATCCCATGCTGCCAGGCTGGTTGTTGAAAGCAAGATAATTACTGGTATGCAGTTTAGAAGTTGCACAATCAAAATTTAATACACCTAGAAGTTGCAATTACAAGCATAAAAATATTGCTTTTTCTCTTTTATTTCTGTTTACAAATCATTGTAGACATAAATAAACAACCAAGCCCAAATATTCTGTAATAATTATATTAATTTCTGGATTATTTGAACTATAGTTTTGTTAACTATTAATAATTAATATAAAATAATTTTTTCCAAAGGTAGACAGTTAGTCTGCTCTCTCATACAAACATTAACTAATAATTACAATAATTTTTAAATTGAATTTAATAGTTTTGTTAAATATAACTCAAAATAATAATTAACAAAACCAAACAAAAGATATGTTTTTGTTTTATATTTTGAACTCTAATGTAGAAATCCATTTTATATTAATTAAACTAACATTTGTATAAAATTTAAAATATTAAATAACTTTCAATCTAAGTGTGCATTAGCAAAAATATTATCTTTGCTAATGCACACTTAGTTTAGCTTAGTACTGTGGTATATAACCACAAGCACATGCTTGTGAATTATCTTTGTTAACACACATTTGAAGACACATCATATGTCTGTGTGGTACTTAACATTAACTGTGGAATTGTCCACTGAGAAATTAACATTTGTTTACACAATTTGTACATATTTGTATTCCTGTACACATTGTCCATCCCCATAATTTGACTGAATGTGTTTACAAACTGTCCCAACTATATAAATTAAGTGTAAAAATAAATACAATTTATCATTTTTATTTTATGACTAATTTCCTTTGTCCAGTAATAATAATAAAGTAAACTCGGAAAAATTAAACAGAAAATAATTACAGTGTGAATCAACTTTAACTTGTAATTGGAATTTAAAATCAACATATAACCTGCAGCATCTTTCAAATTACCTTTTAAACATAGATAACCCATAAGTAATACACATGAAATTATGGTACAAGTTAAATTCAAGAAAATCGACCCAAAATCAAATCAAATCAAATTAAAATACAGTAGAGCGTCGATTATCCGAATCAATTGGGGACCAGGGTTGTTCGGAAGATTGATGTTTCGGATAACCGATTATGCACGAAAAAATATATTAATTTATCCCATCTTGACATTTTTCTCTGTTGCTCGCTTCGCGTTGAATTTTCGTCAATGTTAAGCCTAACGAAGACTATTGTATTGTTAAAAATTAATTTTTTATTTTGTACAAACAAAATAAATATATTGCAAAATATAAAAACAATAAAAAATTATACTTCAGAAGTTAATTTAATATCAAAACATAAAATATTTGAGTAGTCCAAGACATAGCCAAAGATTGCAGCGCCACAGCACTGGCGAAAATTTAAATTTGCCAACTGGAATTCTTTTGGATGACTGACGTTTCGGATGATTGACTTTTGGATAATCGACGCTCTACTGTATATATAACCCAAAACACTGCTTTTCTGAAGTTCACATCTTTATTACATCTACTATATCTGTATTACAATATATCTATAATTATATATTGTAGGAACTTAGTGCCTTTAGATTCCTTCAATCTTCTAGTAATCTGAAAGTGCTAGGATAATGATGAAAACTCCAGAAAAGCAGTGTTTTCGTGAATATATAGGAAGAATCATATATTTATGTTCAATTTTTATTTGATGAGATACAATGTTATCTGAAGAAATTACAAAATTAATCTTTTGTGCTAAATTATATTCTGTTATCAGAAGAAACATTAGACACAGCATATTCTATTTACAAACAAAGGATTCTAGGATTATCTGAGTAGACATATAAAAATAAATATAACATTAAAAAAGATAAAGATGTAAATATCAATTGGCAGTTCAAAAGTGCTATATGAATACTGAACAGTCAATGCACATTAATAGCATAGGGACAAATATTAACCATATAATTTAACAAATAGAGATTTTACAGTGTTTATTTTGTTCTTTATCATTTTTGAACTTATAAATAAAACTCTCTGAAAATTATAAACATAGTAGAGCTATATTTTTAAAAAGACATAAATAATAATTAAAATAATTTTTTTAGAAATTTCCACACTATTAATGTAAGAATTAATTAACTTTAATTTTTAAAAATGATATCCAAAACATATTTATCTTAAAGAAAAAATGACTAAATAATTTTAATAAAAAGATTTTAAAATTTAATTTGAAAAAAATTATTGCTTACCATTAAAAATGGCAAAAATATTTCTTTCAACGAAGTAACAACAATTCCAAATAAATCATTTTGAGTTTTACATTGATTCATTTCAGTTGTTTTAAATTCAGAATGTATAGCATTAAATGTTTCTTCTTGAATGATGGAATCAGAATTATATTTATTAAGTAATCTGTTACATTAACAATAACAACAAAATTAAACTTGTTCTAACATTTTTACTTGTGTGTTAACTATATGAAAATATAATACATATAAAAATAAATTTTAAAAATGTATTATTTTGTTCTTTATCATTTTTGAACTTAGACTGTCAATCAAATTAAATAAACAAGAATACTATGCTATTTTACATATAGACTAAATAAATGTTAATCAATCATTCAGAGAAAAATAATTACAAAAAACTAAATAACTTGACAAATTACTATAAATTTTTCAAATTTTATTTTTTTCTAATTTTAATTCAATTATTCAAGACCAGGACTATTAACAAAAAGAAAAAAATATAAGATAAAATAATTTCATTCAATAGATGAATAAGTTGCATAAATATTTTCTTGCTAGATAAATTATTTCTAAATTATCTAAAGATTTTATTTATTTATTTCTAAATTATTTTATTTATATCTTTTATATATTTATATCTATTTCTAAATTATTTTCTAAAGTTTGCAAATGATTCATTTTTGACTGATTTCCAAACATATTTATTTGAATAAGTATCTATAAATTTCCCAATATTAATTTTACCATAGACAGTAAAAAAATAAATATATAAAAAAAGAAATATTATAACTATAAACTGCATGATCTTTTTACAAACTATTGAGCTACCAAAATACAAATGTAAGTAATTGTTTATTTTTCTGATAAAATCTGTGTATTTTTTGTAGTTTGTGAAGTAGGAATTGCTCTTATATTTTCTAGATTAAAATATTCTACAAATTCAAAAATAATTTACAAATAATTTTTATTACTGTTACAGTAAAACTTCAAGTTAACAGACTAATTCAGGCAAGGGGTGTTCATTAAAGCTGAAATTCTGTTATAGGCTATAATAAAGTAGGTTTTCTAAACACATGCATTAAAAAATTGAAAATTAGTTAGTTTATGTTTTTACTTATGTAGATACATTTGTGTAATTAAAATTAAGCATATATGAGAAGTTTAATTTCACAGAAAAGTTTTCTATATGTATTATTACTTATGTACTCACCATAGTTCCTGAGAATGCAATAAACAAATACAGAATATGATCTAAATCAAAGCAAAGAAACAAACATTTTATGGAAAATACACTTTATTTTATTTAACTAAACAGATAATGTTCATGAAAAGAAAAAATTTAAATTTGACAAAAACACAAAAAAGAATTTCCTATTTATTTGCATTCAGATGAAGGTATATCAAGTGGCATGAACTTAGGAGCAGTGAGTCTTGGATTTGAAAAAAAAATACTATTAATTGAATTACATATAAAAATCATTTTAAAATTAACACCCTGTTAATTTTCACATATGACATATGGACTGGGAATTTTGTTTGTTAAATTGAGGTTTTACTGTATTTTAAAAGGATACAATTATCTCATAATATTGGGTTGTTTGGAAAGTAAGTTAATTTCTTTCCTGTGGAAAAAACAATATTTTTATTATAAATAAATATTTTTATTGAATTATATATCAACCATTTTGGTCAAATACTGTTCAAGTTTTTTTATGTTTCAGGGACAAAGAACTAGATTTTATTACTTTACTATAGAGCTTTTATTTTGCATATTTCTACTTTTAAACACAAAGGAAAAAAAAAGGGGATCTGACACAAAGAGGGTTCTACTTTTATATATGGAACCAGAGCACCCTCTGTGGGGAAATATCCACAACACAAATAGCAGAATTAAAAAAACATTAAAATTATTTAGATTACAACAGTAGCAATGATGATAATAATAGCAGCAACAACAACAATAATAATAATTATTATCTTCCTTTTTTACCTTCTCAACAAATACCTGTTGGCATTGTTTCTGGTAGTAGCATTATTTCACATTCATAAAAGTTTTGATCATTGCTTACAAAAAATTGATCCAAGTGATTTTTGACATTGTTATTTCAAGTAAATGTCTTACAGTTAAAAAAAATTTGTATAGACCGGAACAAGTAATAATCTAAGTGCGCTCAATCTGGTAAATATGGTTGGTGTGATAGTATGTCCCATCTAAGTTATAACAGTTTCTGACGAGTTACCAAACTTGTGTCAAATTTGACATTATCGTGGTAAAACACTACACCTGTTTTGTTGATCAATTCTAGCTGCCTTTTCTGTTTGATGATATTACTCAATTTGTTTACTTGGCAGTACACTTTCAAATCAATTGTTAAATTGTCTGGTAATGGCTCAAAAAAAAAAATTTTTCTATATTGAAATTGCCAGAACAAAATTTTGTAAACCAGTTTTGGCACTGTCTTTCTCTCAACACATCATCTCTATACATGTGCCACAATTTTTTTCTTGCTTGAACAGCAACAGCATTTTGAATTTTTGGTAATAAAAAAGCAAAATATGCCGAAAATGATGCTTTCGATCTTTCATATTTAATGGGACATAAAAAATAAACAATTGCACAGAATCAAACAAAATTTTTTACAAATAAGCCTTAAAATGCTAGTTGTCAAAATATATAATGATAATATGGTTTAGAATGAAAATGGCGGGAAAAATAAAACTAATCCGTCTAGTGGTAAAAAAAATGAACTTACTTTCTGAACAACCTAATATAATAAAGCAAACTTGCTTGATTCCAGAACAAAAATTTGGTTTTTAATTTTATCTATATTTTTATGATTTAGCACTGTTTTTCAGGATAATAAATTATGAAATAATAATATTACATAGAGATTTATAAAAGATCATCTGATTTAGGTAAATTAAGTGAAAGCAAATTACACAATAATTACATTATACAATTCGGAGTTCAGCAGTAAAAAATAATGCATTATATACTTAGTGAATTAAATGATAGATAAGTTATGTTATATTTATCCAATTCCTTATATTAACAATTAAATCACTAACGAGCAATTATTTATTGTGACATCATCACAATGCCAGACTGCAAGTTTTAATCATATTTT